>NW_008681197.1:11242-16098 GCF_000695815.1 Acanthisitta chloris | reverse complement strand
CATTCCTGTTACCTACCCCTTGCATCTCCCTGTACTACCTTGGGGATGTCTCTGCTCCCCAGTTCGAAATGACACAACAGCTCTGGCATTAACTGTACAGCTGGGCACTGAGTTTCCTTAGGGCTGATTTATGGTGTAGAAAAGTGTTTGAAGAGACTCCGTTCAATGCAAAAGGCACTGTGAGAAACTGGCCTCATTGATCCTGCGAGCTGGGGTGGGACATCATGTGCCTGGGATGGCCACAATTGTGCAGATCTGTTGTGCTGGCTCTGTGAGCAAAGTTTGGGCTGTGCCATTTCCATGAAACCTGCTGATTTACTGATTTATTCTACTTATAGTGACAGGTACCAGGGCATGATTCATGTATTTGCTCTCTAAAAGCTCCACCTTTTATTCTTCAATTGTTGTAGTCTTCTATCCTTAGCATGGAGGGAAATACCCAAAAAAGAGGAGACTGGGTGAGCCAACAGGCAGCACGTACAAAGCATTGCCCCAACATGCAGGGGCAAGCAAGGGCCGAGGCATAAGCCAAGAGGGGATAATCAAGGGACATCAGGAATCACATCCTATGTGAATCACATCAGGAATCACATTCTATGATTCTATGATCTCTAGTCCCTGAAATGAGAAAGCTTTCATCACTCTTCTTGCTGTAGGAGAAGCATTTAGTGCTTTTTAGTTTCATCTTCTCTTCCCCGAAACACCAGTTGCATGTGGGTGCATAATATGAATACCAGCAGTGCCAGTGGGTAAGATAGGCAACTGTAATAAAGAAAGAGTTCATGCACAAGTTAATTATTTGCAAATTGGCAGTGATACTTTGACCTCAGATACTTGAAGACCTGGCTAATGATACCTCTGGGCCACAAGTAGTTAGTTGTCTATAAGACTTGATGGAGGTTAAGTCAAACTGTGACTTGTCGAGAAGGACAAATAGGGTGATTGCCTTTAAAACTGGGGGAAAGGAGAAAACTGGCCAAATTCATTTCAAGGCCCTAGAAAACACTGGAAAAAATAATCAAATATGGACCTGTTCACATGGTGATAAAAGCGATGAGAACTGAATGAGTGAAAGCAAATTTATTTCCTTTTGCAGCTAGTCATCAGTCTTACAGAAAGGAGAGAGGCAGTAAATGTCATGTGTCTTGGCTTCTGAGTACTTTTGACAGTGTCTCTGATGCCATTCTCATCATAAGTAAGCTCTACAGAGAGATTTACAAGAGGGTGACACAAAGCTTGTCAAAGTGTAGCAAGAGGGTGAGTGGCAGCAGGCACAGTGGTGAGACCTGCCAGGAACAGCAGGGCAGGCTGGCACCAGAGCCGACATCGTCACTGGTGCCACTGAGGGCAGCAGGGATGCTGTGCTGGTCTGCTCCCTCACCCTGCCTGGTGGGATGGGGAGAAACAGAGGGTGCATTTCAGAACAGGGACAAGTGCATATGAGATGGTGCTGTCAGGCAGGAGCAATGGCCAAATCCAGCTGGGCAATAACCTGGCAGGCAGAGGGCTGGGCAGGACCCTGGATTGTGAGCTAAAGCCTGGGGGGAGCACCATGTCTCTGAGACAAAGGCAAATGCCATGCCAGGGTGTACAAACAAGGGTATGGCTTGCAAGGTGC
Source organism: Acanthisitta chloris (assembly GCF_000695815.1). Classification (NCBI taxonomy): domain Eukaryota; kingdom Metazoa; phylum Chordata; class Aves; order Passeriformes; family Acanthisittidae; genus Acanthisitta; species Acanthisitta chloris. The sequence continues at coordinate 14,480 of NW_008681197.1, read as the reverse complement.
AGAAGCCCTTTTCCTCTAGCATGCAGGGGCAGAGCTGTTGCTGGAACTCAGGCAGTTGGTTTTGGGGTATGGCACTCCAAGAACGAGAGCACCCCAGCTGGACACGGTGTTGAGGAGCAGCCACAGGTCTGACAGGGGACCTGGAGATGGAGAACATCACCAAGGAGGGAAGACCAAATGCATTGCCATTGTTCTGACTGAAGAAGGAAAGAAGAGTATTTCAACATGTGGGGCTGCAAAGCAGAGGTCAATTACTCTGTTCGCTGCCTGTGGGGCAGCAAAGCAGTTTCAGATTAGTCACTGAGAAATAATTACAGCTGGTTAGGGCAGAGAGGCAGAGGACAGACAGCAGCCAGCTATGGAGGCCTCCATCCCAGCCTATCTAAAAGAACTATGCGGGTCCAGTTTATACATTATTATTGGCATTATACTATAAGTAATACCTTTGTATGGTATCTTTAATACTCTAGGTTTGTAATAGACAGTAAATATCCCAGTGGGATCCCTTCCAGCCTTCATTCTTCATTGAGCACAGCTCAGACTGAAATTCTGCATGCTACACATCATTTATAGGAGAAAAATCGCCCATGCAGAGCACAGAATAAATGCCAAGTGGGAAGTGTCCCTCACCACAGTGCAGTAGTCCATGCTCTCTAGGCCACAGGACACATCCAGCTTTAGGGTGTCTGTCAGAGGCTCCAGCAAATCAATATCTGTAGAGAGTGAAGAGCAGCAGGGCAAATTCTGAATCACCCTAAGTAATAAAACAGCACAGGCCAGGGGCTGTGAAGAAAGACTTACCTATATATCAATGAGGTAGCAAAACCAGTATCCTTTTGGGTTTGGGGCTCTCAGGACAAACTCTGCACACACTTTCAAATGCATCCCCCTTTCTGAACCAGCAAAACCAGAGTTTAAGTCACAACCTAATCACAGACTCCAGGAGCTGGAGATTTAAGAGAAACAGAATCATTTGTGACTTGTGCTGTAGGATGTGTCTGTGGTTGTCTCTTCTCCTGCCCATGTGCCTGGGGCTGACCAAATTTGAAATGTGATTGGGAGGACAAGCTCAGATCAAAGAGGCTGATGGAAAGAAGAAATAAATTGAAGACCTTTATAGCTGTGGGTGCATAACTGGCCTGTGCTGCTCTGACTTGTGTACACCTGCAAACAGCAAGATACATTCTAGGGATTACACTTTCAGCCTTAATGTTTCCACCAGCTACTGAAAGGCATTTTGATAATTACTTCAAGCATAAGGGAAACATCTCTATAGCTACTCAGTAGCTAAGATACTTTGTCAACACAGAAGTGACAGGGTTCTTACTGCCTAGTTAGTTACTCAAGAAATTTGAACTATTTACAACAGAGACATTCAATATATTGTACTTGCTAATGCTGCATTTTGGTGCTGTGGACACAGAAATCAAGATTTAAAAGCCTAAAGTTTGTCATGTTTGCATCACGATGGAGCTCCTTTAGAAAAAAATTAATGCTTTCACGGAATATTTTATATACAGAAAGTGTATTTATTGGATGACAAACTAAATTGACTTAGTCAATCAGAAGACACCAATATTGTAAGGGTACTGGTAATCATCACCCAAGTAATTTCTAAAGACATGCATTGCTGTGCAGGAACCTGCACCACCAGGAGCATTTGAAGGCCCTTGAGTTCATTCAAGTCATGTTAAAAATAAAAGATATTTCTGTAAATATGGCAGAAGAAAGAGTAAAGGTTTTTCACAGAGGCCACCTTCTGTCTGTGGGTCAATGAAGTCACCTCCTCCTAAGCATCAAGAAAATGAAAGCTGTGCTGTGAGAAAACAGCCGTTTAGGAGGATCCTTTTAAACACGGACGGTGGCACAGTGCTGGGAGCTTGGCTCTTTTTAATGTTTTGCTACTGCCTTTAGATTTATTTGATGTTCCATTCTCCCCCTGACTTGCCACCTGCCATTTTGAATCGAATGAAAGAGATTTGCTGTGACAGGCAGTATGAGGAACGTGTGCACGAAAGGGGTGAACCTAGAAGTATGAAATAAACCACAGTATTTGATATTCTGCAGTTGGATTTAACTAGGAAAACTAATTGTTGCTCTTTTGCAAGTGGAATGAAGTGTGCAAAGCCAAAGACAAGTGGCTCGATGGAGCTGAAGGAAGGGGGTGGAAGCCACCAGCTCCACCGCTGGCTGGTGAGGAGAGGGGGCCAACATAAACCCTCACTGGCTTTGCACACCTTGCCATAGCCACACATTCTTCAGGTCAACCTGCTGCACCTCCCCAGTCTCATACACACCTTCCTCAACCCCAGCAGCTCCCCAGCCACCAGTACTGCCTCCAGCTGCTAGCTTGGCCCTCCAGAGGGGTGAGCTGGGGCTTCCTTCATTGAAACTCCTTTTAATTGTCAGCAAGCATGGAGTATTATGCAAACAAATTTCACTGAAAACGAGGAAAAGACGAAATCATAGGAAAAGAAATTACAAGATCCCCTGCTGCTCTGAAGCAACTCCCTTGCTCTTTCTAAAGTAGGCTGCATAAATATTGATCTAGTCAGGATATGCCCTACATTCATTTGCACAGGCATTATAAATGTGCTTGAGAATGAGAAATCAATCTTGTTTTCCTGCATGGTAACCATGCACAGCCAAGAATGTGTATGGATAATGAAAATTACAGTTCTCAGGCTTGCCACTTAAACATGGAGCTGGAAAAGGTGTTGGGGAATGCATGGGAAAAAGACCTTCTTACCTATTTGTTAATTTTCAGATATTTCCATGAACCCCTATACAGAGCACTTAAGTTAGATGAGAGATTATAGCTAGAATTGGAGTGGGTGCATATTTTGTTTTCTGTATTTTGCCTGCTGAATTTGTTTAGGTTATTTTTCATTACCTCCTTCAAGCAAGGCAAGGTATAACCTTAGGCATCCCTATAACTTTATTGCTTCCTCTGTCATTAGCCTTCTGTCCAGTTAGCACTGCAACACCGCAACCGGGAAAAAATCATATCATTAGGTTGCAAATGCAGTAGAGTTCCTGCACTAGAGAGCCACGGGGTGGCTTCTGAAACACTGGGTGATTAATAATTAATATGCAATTGTTGGATAATCTGTTCAGACAGTCACAGTGTAGCAAATATTTCAGTATTTTTTTCTGGAGAATGCTACTACTAAAATAATAAAATTTTAACAGGCCCCAGCTTGTTATAACCTTACTTAATAACAGAAATAGTGTAAAG
>NW_008681197.1:3945-11208 GCF_000695815.1 Acanthisitta chloris | reverse complement strand
AGAGTCTGCCTTTTTACCAAGCAGAGTGTTTGTGTTCATAAAGTAGATGTGGCAAATGTTAGGTGACAGAGACTTGGATTTGCATGTTCGGCTGGATTTTAAAAAGAAAATGATTCAACCCTTTTTTAAGTATGTGATTTACCTTCTTCAAGCTACCACTTGGCCAATTCCTCTGCCAGTTTTATTGGTTTGACTCATTATTTTCAGTTATTTTCATCTCCATTTACACATCCTAAATTACATCTCCTCTTCAGAAAGTGTATTTGTTGTTTCAAAGAGAAAAAAGCTTTAAACTAAAAATGTAGAATCCCTTATCATAAATGTAACTCCAGCACAAGATGATGCAGCAAATGAACAGAATAGGCTTTAGATGATGAAAACAGTATGTTTAAAGACTTGGCAAAGGAAGGAAGAAAAGATGAGTCGTGATCCCTATTTCTTATAATTACTCGCCATTCTGACAGAGCTCATCACCATTGGCCTCGACATGAAATAATTGTCATACTGCATTTCAAAGCTGTGATTCAGCAGCTGCAGGACAAGTCTCTGTTTTACAGCACATGGAGATACTCACCTATACTGTGAGGATGCTGAACCTAGAATATTTCTGTCTTACACAAGTGTGGTTTATTTGAACACTGACCAAAATATGCAGAACTTGATAATCTCTCAGTTTACTCTTGGTGACTAATGATCCTGTGTTAGAATGCTGATATTCTTATAATGGGCAGATGCTCCACATTATAAAACGTATTTTGTTCAGCAGTACATTCAATACGATTTGTAGCTATGGTGCAGAAGCAATCTAAAATGATAAATTTGCTTTCTGAAGGGAGCTGCCAGCCTGTACTAATGGGGGAGCAGAAGCACCAGCTTACAGAAAGCAGTGTCTTCTAACAAAACAATTTCAGCCAAAGAAATGGAGCTTAGAGAATAATGCAATGTTACAGCTGAAGTACCAGGATAATTGGGCCTATAACATCTGCTCAGATGTAGTGGCACCACAAAAAAAAAAGCTGTTCTATCTGTGTTGTTATTCCTTGTTAAAGCAGAGTGCAGACATGTGACATGACCCCAGCACATCAGGGAATTTGGGAACAGAAGCAGCTTGCTATCATAATTCTCCTTCCCCTGACAAAGAAGGAACCTTCTCAGCAAAACTATAACAAAGACATTGTGTTGCTTTCTAATAATTTTTACAAGAAGAAAAAAGGAATCATGTACTAATTAGCCCCCTTAATAAGGGATGTTATTGTGACTGTTTACAACTGGAACAAAGCATTAGAGTTAGTATGTTCACTTGATTTTTAGTCACAGAATCACTGAAGTGTTTGGATTGGAAGGGAACTTAGAGATCATTCCAACCTCCCTGCCATGAGCAGCTAGACCAGCAACTAGACCAGCTCGCTCAATTAGAAATTTATAAACTTTTCGTAAGATATCGTACTGAATCATTCCTGAAAGGAAAAGGGGGAACGAGGGCATAAAAAAACCCACTAGGTATGTTATAAGGACTAACTCTCCTAAGATTTTACTTTTGTTGCAAATTACTATTGATTTTGATTAACCAGAATGCTTAATTTGCTTATTCTACTCTGTTATGATTTCCCCTGGTCTGATGCAGTGGGAAGTCAATCCCAGCCCCTGTCCAGCAAATCCACTCACAAATACATGCTGCTAGTTTCCCTTCCACAGTATAAACACAGGGGTATATTCAATTAAGTTGAAAAGGGGCACATTTAAAACTGATAAAAAGGAAATAAATTTTTTGCACAGCCAAATCCCTTCCTTCCTAGTACCATCACAACCAAAATCTTAGCAGGAGTCAAAAGAGGACTGCTAATACATGCATAAAAATAAACAAGAGCTTTGGAAGGGATTTACAGTCTCATGCTTCTGGGGTAAAGCCAGCATCCAACCACTGTACTTTTGGGAAAAGGTTTCTGAGCCCGGTTATCCCACACCATCTACCATCACACTCCCTTCCTTGAAGTGTATGGTAACAACCCCTTTGCAGCAGGATGCTATCTAGAAGAACCAGTAGTCTAATCTACTTATATTCCTGAAAAGATGAAGGTAGGAAATCCTATAAATGATTTACAAGTAATTTCATTATCTCAGCTCTTGCAAAAAGACAAGCTATTGGTTAGGTATTTGACAATCAACAGTGGCCACACTGACAACCAATTCCTTGTTGCATGACTCAGGCTGCTAATTCCAGCCTGTCACGTCTTGCCTCACTTGTTTTGTGCATGACGAGGCCCTGGGTGATGTGATCTCACTTTGGTGTTTGCCCTGCTCTGGGGAGGTGACCTCCAGAGGAGGCCCAGAGGTCAGCCACTGTAATGCACCTTACTTACCAATAGCTCCTCTCTGTAGTGAGATGTGTTCATTGGAAGTCTTGTATAGAGGCTTTCTGAATTCCTTGGCTTTCTTCAGTCTGTGCATCCCTTCAGGGCTACACATTGGTCATGGAGCAGCCTGCATTTGTGCCTATCTGACCTCTGTCACTCCACGGTGAATCCAGAGCCGTGTGACCACTTCCTTTCACATCAATCCACACCACTGATGACAGGAGGAAAGCCAGTAGAGCCTTTCTACTGCTGCTTTTTGCATGTTCCTACACAGCTGCCCTGAGAGCTCCTGAATCTGGCTGCTGGTCTTGGAGAGCTACATGGTCCATCTGATTTGGAAGAGCATTCATTCTCAAAGTAAGTGGGGAAGAGCAGGCATGCCTGATGGTAAACGCTCCCTCAAGGCAGCACAGCTCTGGCTAAAGCACCTGAAAACAGTGTCACACACTGGGAACGAGCAGATACTTTTTGCCAGCAATGCCACCATGTGGGGGAATGACACGATAAATGGGTTTCCGCCCGTCACCTAAGAATCCGCTGCAAGCTCCTTGTACATTGCGGGATCTGATACGAAGAAAATAAAAAAGGGCAGCCAAGAGTGGTAGGACATAAAATATTTGGCTACCACACAGAAACACATGCAGCCCAGCTGTGCTAAGCTGTGACGGATGTGAGCCCTGGCCAGCAGCCCATCTGCAAGCTCTGTAGAGAAGAGCTCTACGGCTTGGTCTTACTTGCTGTGCTACAGACCAACCACATGGAGAAAGCACCACTGCTGTCAGGGTTTTTTCAAAACCCTGATTGCTCACAATCACAGATAGCAAGGCAGCTCCCTTCCTCTGCCTCTCAACTCTGCAAGGAAAACCTTCACCATGTTGTTCAGGCAACACCTTTGTCAGAAAACGGGTGCTCGAAAGCTTCAGCTCCTGGCAGTATGGAATTCCAGACCCCACTACTGGTGTGGGACAGATCTGTTTGGTGTGACAAACGAATGTGACAGGTAGCTGGAAGGTGAAGTCTGTGATACTATTATGAAAGCAGGTTATCAGCATCTGTTGGTAGAAACAATGTTCCTAAAAATCCAGCTGACTTTCAAAGCACAGCATTTCCCAACTACAGGGGGCCACCCATGGGTTTTCACATGTTCATTGCCTGTTTTTATCAAGAGTCTGATGAAAATTCAACCCTCAGGCATGTCTTGGTCTGTGGAATAGGTAGGTCACGGGCACTGAATATCCTGGAGAGCATGCCATCAGTGACAGGGGTGCACATGCTTGGGAAAATGAAGAGTGTATTCTACTCTAGCAATGAGAATTTACATCAGTTTGGAGAACCTGTTTTATTCTTACTCTAACCAGAGTAGGTAGAGTGTCACAGACCATTCAGATCTGTTCTTGACACTTAGAGAGCAACAGAGAACACCTTTGGAAAGCCGAAAGCAGGATGATGCTGCCTCTGAAGGAGTTTGGATGCCAAATAATACACACAATTGTAGTTTGCTGTACCCTGACCAACATCTGTAAAGCTAATGATGCAGGTTTTCACCTCAGCAAAATCTGGATGCTAAAATATTAGCTGTTCCCCCTCTCCTATGCCTCCCCTTCCTGCCAGTCCCAGGCCAGCTTCTGCACAGCCTGACAGAGAGCACGGAGCAGGGCCTCACAGTGACCTTCACCGTGGGTTGCAGCATGGGGAGCCATATGATCTACTGATGAAATGATAGACTTATTTTCCTGGAAGTTTTGTTTAGCCTCACCCATGAATACTGAGCTCATTCCCATCGTTCCAGTGTATTACAAAGAGCTCTCTTAATCTCATGCAACAGCGTGTCACAGCCCTATGACTACGCAGTCATAGCTGAAATGCCTGAGTGAGGGTGCAAGGGAGGGGTGGGGATTTTAAGCCAAGGCACCTTTGGTAGCTCATGTGCTGCTGATACAGCACACAAAAGCAATTCTGCACACAAGTTCATGGCTGCCAGCCTAGAAGTCAATGGGCGTTTTGTCATGATAGTAGCTAATGAAGAAAACACACTTGCTCTCCTAGATTTAACTCCTTCTGGTCATTTTCACCAAAGACAGCTCAGACACATTTCCTACAGATTTCCTGAAAGCCCTTCTGAGAGGCTGCATGGGGAGTCACAGATGTGACAGCGAGCTATCTTAGTATTAGCTTCTAGGTTGATCCTGCCAATATTTTAATTGCATAAGGCTTCAGTTTGTTAATTTCCTTGGAGGATTTATATGTTTGCTCTTAACAAGATGCACCTTTGGTGTTGAAGGAGCTGAAAAGGCTCCTTCAAAGGGCATAATGTGCATCATTGTTTACACTTCCAGTAAATTACTGTAGATGCAGCTGCTGATAGCACTCCGCACTGGGAAAAATCATCAGTAACACGTATTTTGACAGTTTAGCTTCCACTACGCTGTTCTCACTTCAGTGTGTACACCATTCACAAATAAACAACATGCATTTATGTGATAGATCTTTATTGTATTAAAGTGATACCTGAGATTCTTAAGGCATAATTCATTTTAATGCAGAGCGTTTCCATTACCTGGCTGACAGTGCTGCTCCAGTCACACTGGCAGGCTGGAGCTGGCAGCACCACTCAGAAGAGGCAAATAAAAGTGAGTAGGGGCACAATCCTTCTAAGCCAACTTTGTTGCCAAACCTGCTGTATGGAGGAAACATATCCCCAGTCTTGTATGAAAGGTCTTTATGTGCAGCCTTTTAACAACAGGCAGTATCCTCTAAGATATTTACAAGGGAATTAATGGGAGATGACTAACCTCCTGAAAAGCTGATACCAAAAACACTGGAATCTCTTGGGTCACTTCAAGTACGCCAGTCATGCTATTTAGGGCATTATGTAAAACCATTGCATTCAAGTCACTGTGTTGACTGCAGCTTAATGAATCCACGTTAATCCATCTCTATCAGTACTGGTGAATACTGTACCTTGAGGAGTTGCAGGCTCTGAAACAAAAAGGGCTTAAGACACCACATGCGCATGAAAGATAAAAAGAAATAATTACAGGGAAGGATTTATAAAGTTCTGGAAGAGAATCTTTCAGTATGTTAATATCTCACAGGCAATGAAACTCTCTTTCTCTAAAAAAACAGCAAACAAAACACTAGCTTAAAATGGAAGAGCTGAAGACACAGTAAGAGGATTAGCATATGGAATTGCCAGTCTACTGGCAATTACAAGGTCTGGCTTTGTAAGTAGTATCGACACAAATTAAAAGCAAAATCTGTAAAATACTGGTTTAATTTTAATACAGTATTTAATATAACACTGGAATGTATAATATAGACCTGTAATCAATCCAGGTAACAAATTTGAGGCTTCTTTTCCTCAAATTTGTTTCCTCTGTACGTGGTTTGCAGGCTTATGGTTAACTTAGGGTCAGCTGCTCATTACCCTCAACAGCAATGGAGTTGCTGTTGTTTCCTTCTGTAAATTGCTTTCTTCATACGTGAGGGGAACAAGAAGTTTGTGTTGGAGAAGAAATTCCCAACTTTGCTAAGGAAGCTGTACCTCCCAGCTGTTAACTGCAACACTAACACAACTCAGCCCGTGCATGTCACAACAGGAAACATTTGGGTAATGGAAGGTTCTTCGTACCATGCTGCTGCTGCTGGCTTAGGAAAACCTTACAGTACAGGTTTGTTCTACAAGAAACTGAAATTCGAATGGCCGTGTATCACAAGTGAGTACTGCTGTCAGTTGAACAACCTAACAGCAGGATCCTGTGCCTGGCTCCAGCCCCTTGGCCCAGAGAAAGCTGGGACAGGACTCCAGTTCAGCAAGAGGAAGCTCCATGGCCTGGTGCTTCACGTTCAGAGCACAGGGATCTGACTTGTGCCTATCACCTTGAGAGGCGTTTAATTTGCAGCCAAGAAGGTACCTGCCTCCTTTCTCCTCTTGCTGTATCATGAAAATATAGAATCACAGAATCAGAATCATCAAGGTTGAAAGAGACTTTTAAGATCATGAAGTCCAAAGTTAACCTGTCACTCCACTGTAACCCCTAAACCCTAAACCCTATCTACCAGTGTCAGATCCAGACACCTCTTAAACACTTTTAGGGATGGTGACTCCACCAGCTTGCTGGGCAACCTATTCCAATGCCTGACCACCCTAAAATACTTACTCACATTTGTAATGTGCTTTGAAACGCACTGCTGAAGAAAATATAGTAGTGTTGATATCACTTGTATGGAAGTGGCTTTGGAATCAGAAATACAGGTCAACCTTTGCTGACAATTATTTAGGGGGTTGTAGGTGCAAAAAACCTCCTGCGTAATATGAATCCAATGTTCCTGAATATATAAACAAAAGGGCAACTATAAGGTAATTTACAGCCTTTTGATTATATTTCAGGCATGGATTAATGGAAACTTCCCGGTACAAGAATAGTTCTTGATCATATGCTCAATCTAAGAGCACAAATTTAAGAGTTTCCCAGAATAAGCACCATGTTAAATACCTCACTACACTGAAGGCCTTACACGCCAAGACGAGCACAACTAGCACGGAGTACACACCCACTATTGTGCTCAAGCTCACAGCTGGAGCAGCAATCAACATGAAATTTCAGTTCCTTGTTATCTGCATATCCAAATTGTTCCTAAAGCTGTGGCAATTGCAAATATGGATGAGGGATACAGATGCATACCTAGCAGTTTAAAAAATGAAATGAATTCCTACTGATAAAATTAAGTGTTATTCTGAGAATGGTTTCCACCTGATAACATCCAATATCTCTTTACCAAGAAGGACATTATTATTACATTGTTCCATTTGAAATGGTCCCTTTGCTCATCCATCTCCTGGTCTTTGAATTGCTTGTACAATGGCAAATATTTTGTCTTTTGTTTCAGCATTTTGACATTGAAATTA
>NW_008681197.1:0-3932 GCF_000695815.1 Acanthisitta chloris | reverse complement strand
GTAGGGAAATTCTCCCTTATTAGAAAAACAGGCTACAAAAGAAGATAGCTGAGTAAGCTCCCTAACATTCTGCAGGGTTGAAGGACATTAAATTTCTTCTTTCTAAGCTCCCTCTCCAACTTCACATGTTAACTGGAATCACTAAAGTGATTCATGCCTTCTTAAAACACAGATGAACATTTAACAGTACCGTTGATGATGACTTACAGCAGAGAAAGTGTAAATATAATCTTTCCCATACTAGTATTTCTCAGTGTTCATCTCAGGTTTTGATCCAGAACTGACTTGTCAGTCAATTTTTCTGTAGTCAAGGACTGGGGATTAAATGATTCCTGTTTAATGAGGGCATACTGTTCTGCAATGATATCTTTGAAAACAAAACTGAAACTGGGTAATCATTGCATATCTGATATAATTTAAAAAATCTCTTTGCATACAGTTCACGGTAAATCTGAGTCTACAAAGGCTATTTACTATCCCACTGGAGCAGACGTTTCAGAAAAATTAGACAGAACTAATAAGCCATCATTGAATTGGCTGTCAAAGTATTAATTGTAGGTAAACCAATGCATTACAGGAAATGAAGTGGTATAATGCTAACAAAGAACAGAACAGAACTGGCAGTACTATGAACTGAAGATGGACCTGGTCCTCTCTTCTACATTCATAATGAAAGAGAAAGGAAAACCACAGACATCAGCTGATGCCCATAATCTGTCCTTTCCCTTGCAGAAACATCTGATAACAGCGCAGTGTATCCCTGAGGGCTTTACAGCAATTTGTGTGAATTGGGGGAGGCAGACTTCAGAAGAGGCTGAACAGGACTCAACACACTCCAAGCACCACCACAGTTGCTCAGTCAGCTGCACGGATGCGTATGGCAGCCTGGTGTCTCCTGCCGTAGCTGTAGCGCCTGCCAGGAGAGATGTAGGCAGCAGAGATCAAAACACCTCCAACCTCTGCCAGGATTTCAGCTAAGGTCTGAACTCTGGGTGTAACATCATCCTCAAAAGTCATCTTGTGGTTTCAAGATATTCTGGCATTTTCCTGCCACCGTCTATGACAGTGTATAATTTGTTCATCTAGTTTAAAGAGTTTTGGTATGGAGTAATTTATAGAAATCTCCAGTAAATTACTTTTCATTCCCGTATTTTTTGTGGACAACTCCTATAATCATAAAACTCTTCCTCAAGATTGCCAGATTCTGATCAGAAAACTTCAGATTGCAAACCATCCTGTTTCATTTTACCTGTCTTCCAAATAGCTGTCATCAATCCAACTTTAGAAAAGCGAAATGTGTATTTCACCCTTCCCCTTCCTCCTGACAAACATCAATTTCATAAGCACCATTCCCATGGTGTACTGCAGCAGTTAATTCCTATCAAAATTCACAGTGCTGGGAGAGTTTAGGAGTATATATCGGTTACTGGGAAACGGAAAATAGCACAGTTTTCTTGTAAGCCTGAGAGTTCAATTTAAATATGCATATACTGAGAGGTTCCAAGCACACTTCCCTGCACAAAGCAAAACTAACTAGGCTGGGCACCGCTGACACTTGGAGGTGCTAGGTCACTACAGCAACTGCCACCTTCGTGTTCAGGAAACTCTGAAGAGCAACAGTGCAGTCCCTTTTCTCCTCACGGAGCAACTTGGGGCTCAGAGCATGCCAGGAGACTCATTGCAGCCTTCTGTTCCCGAACAAATTTCACAGGGCAGCAATAAATCCAACAATTTTCCCACTTTGTGTGGACTCGGAAAGATGCTGCATAAATCCAGAGCTGGAGATATACTAGTCCACCCCATGGAGGATCTGACCCAAGGCTATTCAAATGACCTTAACTGCGTGTGCCTACACTATGTGAACTATCTTACCAGAGGAGATAAAAGAGTGTGTTTAGTCTACCAGAGGGAGAAAATGAAGCCTGCCAGGGAATACTATTGCTGCCTCTGAGTACCTTGGGGGTAAATGCTCTGGAGTTTTAAGAAGAGCTATTTGAGTCAAAGGGCGATGCAACGTGAGCAAATGTGTATAGACTACCCACGTGTAAAATTCAGACCGGAAACTGGAAGGAATTTCCCAACAGTGAGGGCAGGCTGGACCTGGGACAGTCTTCCAGTTAGGGCAGAGGACAAGTCAACTCGGCTCATTTCAAAATGATGTTCAGCTGGTTTATCTGCCATGTTATGGGGACCTCACTAATGTGTAGGATGTGGTATCTCTGGTCACGGCAGAGAAAACTGGAAGCCGCAGGAAACCTCTCTTCAGTTCTGCGTTCTGGATTTTTTCTGTGTGAGCACGAACATTCAGGTATCTGAACAGTCTGAGAAACGCAGAGCTTCTCTCCACACTCCCTCCAAAGAAGAGAAGGGCTGGAAACAGTTTTCTATAAACTCTTTTAATTCAAGTGTTACTATTAACAATACTGTCCCTAGAGCTTGCTGTCTCCTTTGGAGTGTCTCTCTGTGTGTGCGTGTTTGCATACAGAACATTTCTCTCACACATTTAAATCAGGAGACCTGGAGTAACCTCCGTGAAGTAGGTGGCACAAGGGTGGTGCAAAGCGGCAGAAATAAACCAGAACGTATGAAGCAGCCAGAACCAGAGCTTGGTATACTCAGTGGTGCACTTCCTCTGCGTGCTGCTATGGTCAAAGGAGGTTTTGGGCACCAGTTTAAGCCTTTAATGGCCAAGTGTTGCCGTCATCTTCTGCCAGTCTAATTCCAAAGATGCTCTTGCTGGTGAGTGCAGCTCTAGATACGAGTCAGCACCAACTGCACGATCAGACCATCGTTGATTTTCTGATTGCTCTGTTCAGAGAGTGGGTGGTTTTCATATAAAGGTAAAACAGCAGCTCTGTAGTTAAAAAAACCTTTTAAAAAGTAGCTACATGTTTCCATTGTTAGTTCCCTGGGGAATACCTGTTTTCTGTGGTTTCACCTGCTTCTATGGGGTATGAAGACAGCAATGTGGAAGAAATATTTTCAGAGGAGACGTAAACTCTAGTTTTATTATGGCTCTGGTTTATTTATGGTTCATATATTACACATACGCACCAAAAAGACATACCAACTAAAAATAATGCTTCACTCAGAGTTTATCTCAGGGTTCTCGGTGATGATTTATCTCCCCTAACGTTGACGTAACTGGTCAATTGCCCAGAACTACCAATTTATTGCCATCTATTGCTTTTTTGATGAGTATCTGGCAAGATGCTTCACTGTGATTGTACAAAATGTATTAAGGAAAGATCTCAGGCAGCTACAGCCCTATCCAACGGGCATTACTCAGCTAAAACATCCCCAGGAGCATAGGAGATTTCTCTGAATTCTGTAGTATGGTGCCCTTAAGGTATGAAAACTCCGTTTCACACTGGTCATTGAATGTATCTGCTTGCAATTTTCTTTTTCAGTAATTTGTTTAAAATCATGGGGTTTTGGGAGGGAAAAGACGTTCCTATTTAATGTCTGCTTCTAAGCAATTTTCTAGAAGTAATTTTTTGGTAATTTTAGTCCCTGAAATACAATGACAGACTAATAGCACTGAAACATTCTCTGTGAGTCTACTCACAAAGCAGCTCTTTCTTGGGTATGTGTGTGTATACAGAGATATGTATATTTCCCACCTGCATTTCCAGGTCTCTCTCCATCCTGCATCTGAAGTTATCATCTCCCTCTTCAGATGAGCAGATTGCCTGGTCTCAGCACTTGGGTTATGCACCGAGAGAGCCAACAAGGAGAATGTGTCGGATTGAAGCGAGTGGAAGGAGTGTGGCACTGCTCCTGCAAAGCCGATCTGTGCACGCTGCCAGATGGTGGCCCTTAGCCAGCAGCTCCTGCTCAGCACCGACATCCCCAGCGACAGCCGCGCCGGGGTCACTGACCGAGCACAGGCCCTTACCCGCGCTCCCGACCGGACTGAAAACATTCGGACT
>NW_008681196.1:24378-28932 GCF_000695815.1 Acanthisitta chloris | reverse complement strand
GGTTAGCTGCCCCCAGTTGTCTCTCCCCTGTGTCCTACTGCACTTTCGCACTCTTTTCCCCCAGGCGGTTTCTGGTGCAGGGCTGGGGCACCTGTTCCCAAAGCAGTCTGAGAGAACACGTGATAAATTAAAAATACCTGTCCACAGTTAGAATTGCAGGGGATATTTCGTCTTGAAAGAGGTGGTTTTACACCACCCAGATGTTCCCATACTTTGTGCAGAACGGAGGAGGATCCCTGCCTTCCCTACCTGCATGTTGTGCACCCAGACAGCCTGTGGCAGGCAAAGTGCTGGTTGGATTTCATAGGAAGAGAATAAAAATAAGAGCGCTGTGAAACTTAATTTATTTCACATAATGAATAGCATTGGACTTGCCTTGAGGTCTCGAGACTTTCCTTGAGGTCTGCCAAATCCCAGACTAATATCCCTGAATATGAAACCATTCCTTCTACAGACAGCTTGGGGTATGTTCAGTGGAAACATAGGGGTAGTACAATTAAACTGTTGTAACTGAAAGACTTGAGCTCATCCAATTTCTTCTGATTGTTTTAGGGAGACATTCTGCCCTACAGTTTTCAGGAATTACTTTAAAGACAGTAGCAGTAAATCAATTTTGACAAAACAAGACATGAAGTGTGTCTGAAAGCATATGAGCATTACAGAGTTGAGTAATTTTCAAGTATCTTGGACAAGATTTTTGATTCTCATTTGTAGCTGTATAAAGCACAGCCCTTGAACACATTAGTCTGCCCAGTGTTACCTGTAATGCTGGCCCAGTGTTGTCCTGGTGCATGTTCACCAGGCTTGTCATCAACAGTAATCATCTGTGCACCAAATCCATGGGTTTTTTTCAGAAATTAAAGCATTGGTGCCTGTTATTTTGTGAATACTGAGACTTAACATAACATACCATTTTCAGTTACAAATTTCACTGAAGAAATACCAACTACTTGAATTTGTTTCTTTTCTGTCAAGCCAGGTGATTCTTAGAACCATAAAATGAATTTACAGATCACAGCCTGATCCGGCAGTTAACAGATTTTCATCTTATGGAAATTACTTTGTTTAAAACATTGTAAACAGAGACAGTGGTTTTAGACCAAAGATAACCTTGATTTCAATAATGGCTTTAGTTTAAGAAAAACACACCAAACTTGCTTTCAGACACCAGAAACCTCTTTGGCTCTGAAGAGATAATAGCAAACTTCACAGATATTACAGGCTGGATATGTTCTTTTCAAAACACCAAGGTATTTTTAAAGTATGTCTCGGACCACAACACCCAGAATAACTATGTTACTTCTAATTATTAATATTAGCTGTAATTAAATAGAAGATTCTACTGAAATGCTCAGTAACATAAATGTGTCTACACACAACTTGAATCTGCTGGGGAAATGGTATCCTAGGTAGGAAGGGGTAGTGGAAGCAGTCAGAAATAGTGTAGGTTGGTGATTCAGGTCAGGAACCCTGGAAGTGCTTCAACATCCGAGCAGGATTAGTCTCGAATCCTAACCGTGTGGCACAAACCACAAAGTGAATTAAAACTTTGGAGTTAAAAATGTGATTCAAACCTTTGACACAAAGAGCTAGAACACAAAAGAGCACCAAGCCTGACAGAGTTCAAGAGGCATTTGGACAACGCTCTTGTGCACATGGTATGAGCGTCAGGGATGTCCTGTGCAAGGCCAGAGTTGGACGAGATGATTCTCAAGAGTCCCTTCCAACTCTTAGTAGTCCGTGAAAGACAGAAACTAGACAAGCTGGTGCTGGTATCAGCTCAGAGCACTGGGAGTAAGTATCAGATATTGTAGCTTTCAGTTCATGGAAGTCCCATTCTGACCAGAAGGGCCAAAAATAGCAGCTCCCATGAGATCAGAGGACAACAGTGCTGGAAGCCTTGCCACACAGAGCTTTAGATTGTGCTTGATGGGAAGTATATAAAAGTGGTAAGAATGCATAAGCCAGAAATTTTTGTTGCAGGCCAGGGTTTATTATGCTATTGCAGATGAAGAGAAATAGTATAGGCCACATTAGAGTTTTGTTTCTAAAACAAAACTTTCAAAACCATGACTTCCAGAAGCGACGCTGGCTTCTAGCATTTGACAGATAATCTGACCCTTCAACTGCCACAAACCCCTGCAGATGAATGTCAATTTGCATAATTAACACAAAAACAGAGATGTATTTATTGCAAGGGGAAAAACAAGACATTTAAAAAAAAAAAACCACAGAAAAAGTGTCAATTTCATAGTATTCAGTGAACTTTTATTGGGTTCATTGTGACTTCATGTTATGCTGGACAGCAAAACCTTGATCAGCTACTGCTGGAAAAGGATCAGCTCACTCAAGGAGAGCAAGTGTACACAAGTTCTCTGTCTGGCACAATAGCTGACAAACTGACGTCATTATTAGAAGACAAATAGTGCTGACTACACAGCACCCTGGCAGCTGTGTCAGGAGGCAGCTGGGATGTCTGGTCCAGCACAGTAGTGAGGCGAGCAAGTTTTGGGGAAACTTAGGACCTCGGCAGTTCACACAAGGGTTTGGGGTTATTTCGTTTTTCAGAGACCTGGCTCCAAATATTGCAGTTCTGAACTGTGAAAAGAAGCTCTTGAGAAGCCTAAATGACAAGAGAAGTTACTGAGTTTTATGAGTAAACAGTAACATGTTCTCTAGCTGGCCTATTGATTTCAGGCTTTTATGTCAAACAAGAACACAGACAAATACGTAAAACGTTAACTAATAGCGAGAGGATGCAAGAGTTTATTTCCAAACTCGGGGTAAAAAACTGGTTTCATAATCGTTTAAAACAAAAATATTTTTACTTTTTAATACAATGTTTTGCTCTTAAATATATATGCAAACTATATGTACAAAATATTTTTTGTAAATGCATTTTTAAATTACTAGTAAAAACCTTGAAACATCTGAAATATTCATTGTAGCCTTAAAAAAATACTTCTCCTCCACATAATTTCAATCCACAGCACCATGAATTGTCCTTCATGTTTCTGATTCAACAACCAAAAAAAAATCCACTGGAAAAAAATATGCCCATCTAAGTTGTAAACTGCCTGGTCAGTTTTGCTTTAAATAATGATTTCTTACATAATTCATACTCTAAAAGCATATATTTAAAAGCAAGTATTTAACATAAAAGCTATTTAATGTCACCTGCTTACAGGGATATAATTCATAAATTATTCTAAGTTCTTTGTGGTATTTTTGGGAACAAATAACAGATTCCTAATTCATAACCTCACAAATCCAAACACTTTTGCATTTATAGCTTTATCCAGCATTTCTCAGTGATTAGCTTTGGAGTTTTAGATTTTAAAAAGTGGACAGGTAGCATTTTAATGCTGAATATACAGTTCGCATGTAATTATTCAATCAAACCAAAACCACAAAGAATGACTTAAGAATTAGACAAACAGCTGGGAAAATATTTAAAAAATAACACAGATTAATATATTACCCTCTATTATTCTGAAATGACAAAGTCTGTACAAAGAACATACCTTCATTGTGCAATTAATTGTGCAATATTGCAATAGCCAAGGTAATCTTGTGCTGTTTGCTCTGTAGAAAAATTCCATTTGAGGAATCATGAGGTTTTTCATAGCTGTCGAGCAACTGGAGTCAGGAATTTCTACAGATCTTCTGTGTTCCAGGACTCACATGACAGATGACTGAATGAAAAAGAAATTTACACAATGCTTTTTCCCCCAATTCAGCCCAAATCATCCTGCCCAATTCCTGTATGTGAAAAATATCTTCTAGTTCAGAAGCTGCAAATCAGCTGCCTGTGCACAAGGACAGGAAGAAGAAGCTGGGGGGCAACTCCCTCAAGTTTTAAACCAATAATATTCTTTTAGTTTTAGGTTCTCACATTTCTCTAGATCCTGGAAGCAACCTGAGTTGGACTAGGCATCCTCCAGAGGTCTCTTCCAACGTGTGTTATTCTGTGATCTGCAGTCATAGCAGTAATAACAGTTGTATTTAAAGATTTATTGTAGAGTTGTTTCCAGCCTCACTTTGAGTCTGAAACTTCCACTGGTTCTGGGAATGTCGTATACCCACACACTGTTAGGCAGGAATTGATGCCTGCCGCAAAACCATTTCTGCACTCCCCTTGGAATACACTGGAAATAAACAGTATAAATAAATACTGGAAAGAACACGTACTCAAATTAATTTTATTGGCTCAAAACTGTTTACAGTCTACAGCGAGATCTGTGATAACAAAATCTATATGCCAGGAATCCTTTGTATGTAGTACAAACTGACAGGTACCATTTTAAGTGTATTACATTTCCAGAATTAAAAATCTAGTGACAAGAAATGTGAACATGAAAAACAGGAATACTGAACAGCATGCTATGCTGTAAAAAAGTCAAATTCTTCATAACTTTACAAAAAATTCACGAACTATACCGAGACATACAAAATCTCTTATTAATCTTGCAAGTGTAAAGAACACTCCAAATATTTCAGAACCACTTCAAATGCTGGTCGTGCTTTGTACACTTTCTTGTATTTCAGAGCCAG
>NW_008681196.1:8274-24318 GCF_000695815.1 Acanthisitta chloris | reverse complement strand
GGAGCCGCCATTTCATTTACTCTAGAGAGATATTTCTTAGAAGAAGAATTTTTGCTTTTTTCACCAGAAATACCACTGGATATTCTGCTATCATTACTTTTAACATGTATACTGGATTCAGAAAATGAATTCAGACTGGATTCAGAAAATGAATTCAACTGCTTTGCTGAGTGATGTCCTTTAGCTTTTTCATTTTGTTTGACTCTTCTCTCAGAGGATATTGGGGTACTACATTGAGGCTTATCCTCTTTATTTTGGTCAATTGTTTGAGCTTCATTTTCCCTCCATGAGCCTGACTGGTACTGCTGTCCAGCAGTCTGAAGTTCTTGTATTTCTCTAAGTGCAGAGAAGGCATTATTTACAACCATCTGGGATTGAAACGTGCCAGGAAGAGAAACTTGCACATCCCCAGCTCTGTTCTGAAACAAGAAATCTCAATGAAGATACTGATGCAACTAGAGAAAAGAAAAATCAGTATCGCAACTACCATATATACTGAAGTCTGCATAGCAAAATAAAATACACAATATAGCAATTGCACTGATTTTACCACTTGTCAAAACAAGCAAGTTTCAGAAGATTGCTAGGGTGATAATGACAGAGTAGGCATATTACAGTTTTACATGTAGCTTTAAATTTATACTACAGAAACCTGCCAGTGACATGGAAGCAGCCAAAACTTAATCATGTCTATCATTCCAAAATACTTGCAACTCATTACATTTGCTCACAGCTCAAAGCGGTGTAGTCACAGTAGTGTATCCCACAATACCTAATGCTACAAGAATCCAAACTAACCACCAATACCAGCAGATAAGAACAAGAGTCTCAAACAGGAAAACTGGAAATTGCTTTCCACACTGTTAAAAAAACCCAACACGTTTTACTGTTTTACTTCATAGTGTTCTTGAGGAATCTGGAACACTGAAAGGAGCAGACTGGAATGCGAAGAGATTCTTAGGCATGACAGTTTTATTCCTCTTGGACAAGGCTGTAGGCTGCCAATATAATAACTCTTAACAGCCTTAAAAACTTAAGATGGGTCATTTTTTATCTTTTCTTACAGGAACTTTAATATCTCCTTTGAAAAATCCAAAAGCTTTCCTATTTATTAACTTCAGAGTAGAAACTAAAATCTTATGCAATATTTACAAATACTGCAAATTCATAGTTGCCTGAAATTTATGTTACAGCCCAGACAACTTTCAGGGCTGGACATATACGCCTGAAAGTTAATTTGGGATTTTCAGCAGGCACATTGTACTAGCCTCTACTATCAGACTTGGTTTATAAAACCACTATATGTCACTCCTGAATGTTTAAAAAAAAACTAGTTATTTTTATTTTCCATTTTTAATGGATGCATACCACTATTGGAACTTCTTATTTCAGAGTAAGAAACAACATAATTACAACCAATACTTTCTTAAATACATTGCAAAATACAATGGTTTCTGTTCCAAATGGTAAAAGCTTACATTAATCATTGAATTATTATTATTATCTGTATAAATGCAGCCACAGCAAAAGATTGCAGTAATAACTTCATGAATCACAGAGGGATAACAGCTAAAAAGTACTTTAAATAATATCAAGTAAAATTGCTTCACACATGCCCTCTATACACTTACTTTGTTATTCTGGATATGTTCCTGTCTTTCTTCTTCCGAAGACTTCTCCTTCACTGTGTTAGCAGGTTTACCAAGAATAGAACTCATTTGTGCATGCCCCCAAAGACCAAAATCTGACTGGTCTATGCCAGCTAGTACAGCAAGTTGTCCAAGTCTGTAAAATATAAGTTTAATAGACAAAGACACAAACAATTCTTATCCTTTGAAAGAACTAAAGATTTAAAACCAGAAGAAGAAGAATCTGTTTGAAGCTTTGAAGATCATTTTCATTATTTGATGAGAAGCCCAAAATATCTTAACCAAAGTAAAAACAAGTAGCTAAAGGCATTGTCTTACTTTTGCACAAATTAGCCTGCATGTTCAAAACTCAACTGCTGAGAATGAACTTCTCCCAGTTCACACTGAACTCTGAGCAGGATGCTGGTAAGCAGCTTCCATGTCAGATAGAACAAAGATTAAAACTGTCACTCAAGCAGAAGAATTATGCACACCTCCAAACTAGCATGATCTCTAACACGCTAATGACATGCTTCACAAATACAGCGATGTTGTGTTATCTGCCAGCCTACAAGTCAGCCAAACCAGCCACTTGGGTGTTTTAAGCCTCAAAAAGAAGTGAGAAGTTTCAGCCATCAGCTGATAGCACAGCATACGGTATACAGAACTTTATTGAGAAGAGCATTCTTTGTGATCATGATTCTGTAACTTTCAGAGCAGCTACATATTATCATGAGCAGACATAGGCCCCATATGAAAAAAATTATTTTCCATGCAGTTAAAATCCTCAAAAGTTTGAAATTAGTTCTTGAAGTAATGGCAGTTCTACCAGCTGATTGTCACAGACTCAGTGCAAAATTTACATTAAGTTCAAATCATAGAATCATTAAGATTGAAAAAGATCTCTTAAGACCATCAAGCCCAGGCATTAATCTGCCAGATCCACCACTAAACTATGTCCACTATGCACCACATTAGATATTTTTTTAACAATTCCAGGGGTGGTAATTCCACCACTTCCCTAGGCAGCCCGTTCCAATGTCTCACCACCATTGCAGTGAAGAAAATTTTTCTAATATCCAGTCTAAACCACACCTGGCACAACTTGAGGCCATTGCCACTTGTCCTGAATTACATCATTACAATTTGGCAGTGGGAAGCAGTGAGGGCAAATAAAATCTTTTGTTATCTTCTCTGAACACATGGAGTAGACAATAACATATGTTCATATCATTCCCTCATTCTCGGGAATGAGATTGCCATGCCTGGCTACATAAAGGTTTACAAATCAGGTTTAAGCTTAAATTTTTGACAAATGGAAAGCCTCTGAGAAACTGCAGGTACACTGGTAGATCCTTAGTAAAAACTTTAATCAATACTCTCTAAAAATAATTCCAGTAATAAAAAATAATCCCAAATTTAAATAGAGAGGCCAGATTCATCCATCTGGATCTCTCTACTTCAAGTAATAAATGGGGGGCCCAAGGCAACAGGACACTTTCTGAAGCCAATTCAGCTTCATTTTGGACTTTCATATCATGTCAATGCTAAAAGCCACAGGTGATTCAATGAAGACTTGGAAGCATTCTTTAATAGAAGCTTTCTACTCTTTTGGAATGTGCTTCTTGAAAGGCTTTCCTAAGAACAGATAAACAAATTCATCTGGACAGTGCTTGGATCATCTTTTTCCCACTAGGATAAGACTAAACAATGGGTACATGGCTAATTTTTAACTCTGCTCTTTGCAAGCACAGTCCCTAGAGACCTGGTGGGTAGAAAACAGCAGACTTCATTGTGAGGATAATTTAGGAAAAAGATCTCAGCAGAAACAGCAAGACTTAAGTGAACTGACAACCTACCCAGCATCTTTAAGGAGGTCTAAAAAAGCATGAAACTTTTGGAAAGAGTTCTCAATGCTGCCTAGAACACCTTCATCTTCCAAAATCATGCTGGTTACTGACTGTGCATGAAGAACCTCTGATTGGGAGATATTTATATTCCTTAATCTTGCATTTTCAATTTCCAGCTAGGAGGGAGGAAAAAAAAAAGGTAATTTCTTTCATTTTCAGTTTAAAAAAATCCCAAAATATCAAACCTCACCTTTGCGAGCCTAAAGAGAAGCATCATGAAGAGGAATATCCAAAGACACTGATATAACAGATACAGAGTTTTCTGTACCAGACATACTCAGAGCCCTGTTACACTGAGCTCTGTGCAGGTCTGTTTATCCACAGCTGCAGTTCTATGCTACCATAGTGATATTGCTGCAGGCACTCAAACCTGCTGGCTCAGCACACTCTTCAGCATGTACAGAATGCTACAGAGCAAGTATAAGCAGAAAAAAAATTAGCTTTCATATGTTATTTTGCATGTATTTTATGACACATTAGCATCAAATGACTTATTTTACTATAAGAAACCCTTTATATTCACCCCTCTGCATCAGAGGGAATGCATACTACTGTTATCTCTCCCAGCACTTTTTCTCCACATTGAACATTAATCAAATTGATGACAAAATGAAAGTTGAATAACTGCAAGAGGTACAAGGTTTTGTCTTTGTGGGAAGCATTAACTCAGACACTCATTTAAGATTAGAGCTATGCAATCAGTGCTAGCACAGACTTTCCTCCTTTTAATTTTTATGGGAGGACAAAAAATTTATAGACTGTGTAGCGCATGGTAGATGTTAAATAAGCATCCAAATAAAAACTTTTAGAGACTACTACTACTTACTTTATCCTTTTTCCCCAAACAAGGTGCTAGGTCCAAGCAGTCTAGCACAACAGAGAAAGATTTCTTGCAAGGGGTGTTTAACCTTAAAAAGTATTTAAGTATTCAGACAACAGATACAGAGCAGAGCCCACTGGTGCACATCACATTACAGGAGAATGCAGATGAGAGGCCTACAGCAAACACTGTAGAGTGCAGAATCCTTTGTGGATATCTGACCCCTGTACTGTGGGATACCATTTGTTGGCCAAATGCCAAAGGGTATCACCATTTTCACTCTTTTCAGATCACATCTAAGAATCAAATCCATTTGTTTATACTATCTTACACTCAACTCTATTAGAAGAAATTTTGCTTATTGGAGCAAAAGAGTATTTTAAGGTCAGCAACAAAAGGCAGAGGGAAAATAGGCTTCACAAGTTAATGGTGGTAAGTAGTTATTTCAGTTTTGCCAAAGCTACAACTGACATGCAGAAAACCATCCAGCATTGTTACTGCCTGCAGAAATCAAAGGTACAGAATAAGCCAAACTAAATAACATTTGCAACAAACAGCTTTTCAGCACAAGTCATGATTAATGAGTTGGAAGATCTCAAACAACTATCCATGTGTGCCAACTGCAAACAGATTTAATCACTTTCTTGAGAAAAACAAGGATCAGGATGCCTCAGATCATCAGTAATACACCAAAAGATTAAAACACATTGAAAGAGTAACTTGATCTGGAGTTCAAGGCTCTGGAATAGGATCACACGAGAACACACACGCATTACTAAACACAGATTTCATCATTTCCCTTAGACTAGTAAATGATCCACGTGACTTTGAACTGAAACTCTGGAAAGTACCACATTAGTGGTCATTGATGATTACTCCTAATTAAGCAAGTGGGAATTTTAATTGGTGCTTCCTTTAAAAGTGAAGATGACTAACAGTTAAGTATCTTTACCTCCATTATCCGCTCTTCAGCCTTTACTCTAGCTCTTTGTTCTTCCTTTAATTTTTCCATGCATTCTTCCAGTTTCAACTATCAAAACACAGATAAACTATCATGAAATTTATCTCATAATGTCAGATCAGCATGCAGTATTATAGAAAAACTCAACATATCTAATTAACAACTAACACATGGCATTCCAAACAGTAACATATCTTCTACAAAAATATATGATGGGGGTCTACCAGTACATAACTCTGGGATGCACAAAATTAAGACAGGAAAGTAGAAATACGTGTGATTCACTCAACAGATTTGTAATATTGCCACAGATAACACTAAATTAAATTATCCCTGACAGAAGTGGCCAGATTTAATTCAAATTGTGCCTTTGTCTCTCTAATTTTCTTCCTATGTGACGTGACTAAATTCTTGAACTCTTATTGGGTAGCCTGCCCTTTTTTTCCAGAGTTGGTAAACTCTCTTTTTTTTTTTTCATAATTTCCTGCAAAGTTTCCCTGTTCAGCCAGGAACGTGGAAGTTTGATTTATCACACTGTAGATGTACATAATATATGACGGTTATGGACTGACTTCACAAAAAACCTGACAAACACTGCAGTTACATCTCATCATAAGCAGTATGAAAGCTGGCATTTAAAGGAAGATGCCTTGCACCCGTGTGAACCTATTTGCCACCCCAGAATTACAAGTATATGTTCGCTTTATTCTTTAAGAAATTCACTAGCTGACACAATCTCTTTGTCTTCGTGCAGAATTAAAATCATTAAAATACATCAGAAACCTAAATGTACATCTAGGCTACAAGACTAAGTCTTCAAAAATATAGCCTAGAAAGACATCACTGAGAGCCTTTAAGATGAAATTGAATACCCAAAATATATGTAGGCCTCAGAATTACTGTCTGCAGTATGACTACTCACCAGTAGGCAGAGGTATACAAACGAAGTTTAAAAACTTACATTTAAAAAACTTCAGTAACTAATGAGCCCTGTTTTTCTACTTGATTACATTGTTGTTCTTATTTTAAAAGAAAATAGTTATAGTGCAATCTCTACTTCTTTGTAATTGCCCTGTTAACTTGAGTAAGGGTGAAGTTCACCATTTAAAGCCTTAGTTAAAATTTAAAAATATGGAGTTTCCTCAATCACATCCTTCATCAGAAGCCATTCTGACATTTGATTCCCTCTAGTGGAAGGAAAGAATACTTATCAGTTCTTATTTTCCATTTAAGCAGAAATTAAGCTTTTCAGTAGCCAAGGGTTTTTTTATTTAAAGAAAACATAAGTACTACTTGTTCCACTAAGCAGTATGCTTAAAGGCCCTTTTTAAGCAGAACAATGCAGAGAAGTTCTCAAGTAAAGTGAAAGTCTGGTCATTTAGTCACATCAAGGAGTGTTTGGAGAGTTTTTTGGCACAGCAGCAGTTTAAGGAGTTCCCACGCTGCATTCCCATCATTGTTCTAGCACAGCTGGTTGTCCCACTTTACTGAAAGGACTGCTACCACCAAATACACTGGATTACTTTTCAGTTAGACTGGTTCCTCAAGGCAGCTCCCCTCCTCAAGCTGCTCTGCAGTAAGAGCTGGTTAAGGACATTACCTAAGCCAAATTAATGCAGATAAAAAGGGTCCTCCACTTCCTCTCTCACATTATCAGCCACAGACTTCTGCCACTTACCATACTCCACTTCTGAAACACACCCAATCACATAAACCAACATGAATCACTAAGATAGCTGAACACTAATCTGGAAAACTACCAACGAATCACAGACTGGCTTGGGGTGGAAGGGATCTTTGGCAGTTCCCTGGTACAACCCTCTGCTCAAGCAGGGCCACCTACAACAAGCTGTCCAGGTTCACATCTAGATGCTTTTGTAATATCTCTTCAGGAGGGAGATGCCACAACTGCTCTGGGCAACCTGTGCCAGTGTTCAGTCATCCTCACAGTGAAAAAGTGCTTCCTGATGTTCAGAATGAGCCTCCTGTGTTTCAGCTTCTGCCCACCACCTCTTACCCTGTCACTGGAAAAGAGATGGGCTCCACCCTATTTGCACCCTCCCTTTGGGTATTTATATAAATTGGTAAGATCCCTCCCTGAGCCTTCTCTCCTCCAGACTGGACAAACCTAGTTCTCTCAGCTTTTCCTCAGAGGAGAGATGCTCCAGTTCCTTAACCATCCTTGTGGCTCTTTGTTGAGCTCTCTCCAGGGTGCCCATGTTTGACTTGTACTGGGGAGTCCAGAGTTGGACACAGTACTTCACACATGAGGCCTCCCCAGCAAAGGAAGGATCACTTCCCTCAGCCTACTGGTAAAATTCTTCCTAATGTAGTCCAACATGCACCTCCTTTGCTCTAAGGCTACATTGCTGGCTCATGTTCAACTTAGTGTCCACCAGGACCCTCAAGGCATTTTCTGCAGCGCTGCATTCCAGATGGTCTGCCCTCAGCAGATATTGGTGCTTGGGGTTGTTCATCCCCTGGTGCAGGACGGTGCACTTTAAACACTTCTTGTTTAACTACATGAGTTTTCTCCATGTTGGCATGTTGAATCAACTTGTCTTATGATCAGACAAACATGAATAAAGACATGAGGCAAAGAGACTGAAGCAAGAAGTGAAAAAGCACTATGGGACAAGGGGAAATAGCTATCATAGTTCAATGGTGACAAGTTGATAGTTTGGTACTGCCATAATGTAAAACCTGCTTTGTGTCAAGGGAACAAAAAGGACAGATGAGGCATAGAAACAGCTGGAGACTGCTCAAACTGTGCTATTTGATATGCAATCATGGCCTAAAAAAGCATTTGGGTTTTCAAGTTCAGAAAATCAGAAAAATCTGGACCTTTACAAGTACAGTAAATTTAAAACCAATTTTGGGGTAGGCTGCTAACATTTGTGGGTTTACCCTCCAGGAAGCTCATATTAATCACAAATTATCCCTTCCTTACAGTTGCTCTACATGTACTACTACAGGTAACACTGACATCACAGGTCAATATGACGACTCTTCCCCGAAGCACAGAACACTGTCTGCATCTGCAATATGTCCTGAAAATAATAATACTTCCTCTTCAAACACCAAGAATAAATACACCAAGTGTTTCCTGAAAGCATAGTACATCCTGCATAGAAGTTTCTGGACATGCACATGACATGGAGTTCTATGATTCCGGACACAATGCTTCTGATGAGTGCTAAGGCGACCACATAGCACAATGTCAACATCTTGTACATGAACAGTGATATGAAATCATCCCCAAAGAGAGGCGCTATACAACTTAAAGTACCAGCAACGTGAAAACCTTGACATCTTCCTGAGCAAAAAGTTCTAGAGACAAAAAGGTATGTCTAAAGAAAAGGTACATCAGCTGAAAAAAAGAAGGCAGTAGCTAGTTATTCAGGCAGTATTTGTAGAGCCCTTTTGCTTTCCACAACTCTAAATCACCCTAAACACTCCAACTACCTACAGACCTGCAACAAGTTATAACTTAACTTCACTCCACTCACATAAAGACAGCTATACAGTTTTAATATCTACACACACAAACAGTAAATTCTCCCAGTGTGGCACACTGACAACCACCACCAAAACCAGACAGACTAGAGGTTTTATTTTTATTAGTACTCATTTGGAGGCAGTTCAGATTCTCCAAACAGAATTCAAATCCTAACGCTTCAGAAATTCTGCCTGAGGGTGTTACTTTATAATAGTGCTAGATTGCCTCAGCAGCATTACTGAGCCACTGAAATACACCTTTTTTCCCTTTACTTTAGTAAGAACTTTCCCAGTCAAGACATTAGCAGAAACAGTCAGCTTCACTATTAATTTTTTACAACTATCAGAGTAGAGGGAGTAACAAAAAAAACCCCAAAAGAAGTTCGTTACTAAGCTCAATTATAAAATGGAGCTCTAATACACTTTCAGTTATTTTTGTACTTATTTTTACACAACAATCATTACAATATTTTAGCTCTTAGAAATAAGATTAAATTACTTTAATAAAGGAAATGATTGGAAGAAAATATTACAGATAATAAGACTGATCAAAAATTTGTGAACCGTGATTCAAGACTGGAACAGAGAAATTACACATAGTGCAGTTGTGTGCATTAAGTGAAGCTATTTCCTTGTTATGGCACTGATTTGACAATATTCTTATAGCACACATGTCTTTATTAGAATATTAAGAGATTGGATATCCACTGCTTATTTGACATATATCTTTTGAAACAAAACCCTTTGTGACATAAAGCAGGATAATTAAGAGTTATTCCAAAATCCTGCTCCTTGAGTGGTTATTTGCTTAACTACAATTTTCTGAATAAAACAGGGTTTAATTAACAAACTTTGCCTTTATGGTGTCGAAGGCACAAAACATGCTTCTTACCTGCAACTGTTGATACTGCGTTACACTAATCTTATCTAATGATTTTGCCAAAACAGGATGGTGGATATCATCCAAATCTTCTGTGCCTTCAGTTTCAGATGAAGAGGCACTTTCTAATGTCACTTTCACAGGAACACTTGTCTAATTACATCAGAAAACAAAAACACACCCACTCAGAGCATTACAGTGCACAGCAAAATTTGAAGATTAAACAGTAAGAAAAGCTTAATTTAAATGCAGTCATTTCCTACAGACCCCTACAATGTATACACACTGTCCAGCTACGCAATTTTTAAATAAATTTGCATAGAACAGTATCAAAAAAATCAATCCTACGTATGCATATGTTGGGTGTATGTGGCGAGGATTCAGCAGCAGGGGCAGCCCCTGCAACGCACAAAGTGGAGCTGCCAACCTGGTGGTGCCTCGGAGAGAGTCAGATTAACAAAGAGCAAAAAATGCCAGACAGGCAGAACAGTTGGGAACAATAACAGTGAGAAAGAGGAGAGGAAACACCAGGCTGGGAGCAGGAGGAGGTGCTCCATGGTGAAGCCAATATCCTCACTCCAGCCAGGAAAGACACATGCCAGAGCAGAGGGCTGGACCGAAGGATCTGTGGCCAAAGCTGATTTTCCCAAAAGACTGTAGTCCATGGGGAGCCTATGCCAGAGCAGGGGATGAGTGCACTGGCTTCAGCAGGCATCAGACCCTTCTGTGAGCTAGTTTTTAGCCACTTTATTAGTATACAAAACCACTTCTCCAGCTGTTCTCTGGAGGGTGGGACAGGAGGAAAGACAGAAATGAGATGCAAAGAAGAAAGAGCAGATTGTTCTCTGCTGGTATGTTTAGTAGAGAGGTTCACAGACCAGTGCAAACACAAGTATGTAATCCAAATCCAAGAGAGAATAGATGGTTTGCAGGACCCTTCAGAGAAAAATGCTATTAGTCCTCTTTATTGCCTCTGGGGGGATTGTGCCCATACTCCAACCCAGCTTGCTCATAGGACGAGGAAACCAAGACATACAGAGACAAAAAGCATCAAAGAAGTTCCAACCAAATGCTGATGCAAACTAACTTTTTGGCCTTCTATAAGAAAGAATCTTTAAAATCATGTTCCAGGCTTAACATTTAGACAAAAAGATTCTGTTGAGAACACTTTAATCTTTTTTTTCAGACATTGGTCTACTAAAGAAACCACTATATAATAAGAGAAACAGTACCTGAATCTTCACTGGCAATTCTCCAGCACGATCCACTGCCCCCCCTCTAAAGTTCGAAAAAAAACAACACACTTTTGAGAAAAGTAACTTTATAATGCCACCATTGCTACACCCACTTCCAAACACAGGATTCTAGGACAAGTGAAGCAGTAAGAGTAAAACCAGCATCGGACACTGCACTCTATCTCTTTAACCCTCATTCATCCTCATTTTGTTCTGTTAGCACCCCCTACTTAATCATGATTTAGAGCAACATTACTGGATGCTAACATACCTTCAATAGGCATCTTGCTTAGTTAATTATTTTGAACTAAAGTCAACAGGAGAATTCGGTGCTCAGCATTTTGAAAAACAAGTTTAATAACTATAGTTATGATAGACCGTTAAGTATTTTTTTCTTTTAATAGTTACGTAGCGTCCATTTTGAGAGGCTAAGGTCTAGGGAATATGTTTAAAAAAATAATACAAACAAAAACTGTTTCAAGTGTGACTTTTTTTAGTTTTATTTTCCATTCAAAAGGCTTAGATGATCACAATAATTATACTGCTACAGGGGGAGATGGAGCAGAAACAAGAGGTGGAAAAATACCTAGGCACCTTGAACTGTATGCTATGTCAACTATACTGTAAACTTAGAAAACTAACATTTTCATCTATGATACATCTGCTAAATCATTATTAACAAAAGAACAAGCAGGCAAGGTAGGTATTGTTGTGGTAGGGTTTTTTTGCTACATCTAACTATTCCTATGGCCATCATATATTTTTGTGTATTTTAAATATTTACTAGAATAGAGTTTATGTAAAATCCACAACGTTTATATAAACATAAAAAAATATGGATGCAATATGAAATTCTGTGTCTAACTCTCACATCATATATTAAAAAAAACTAACACTGTTCTTCACTGTATTTATCATGCAGGTTTTGTGCTCTAGTATTTTCCCTTGTACTAAGAAAACCTCACCTGACTCTCTTCGCTCGCTCTGCTGTGCGCCAAGGAAGGAAGCCTTTCGTGCCTGGTGGTAGTGGTTTTGGTGAGTAACTATCTTTCACAGATGTATTTTTTTTCCCAGGACTTATGGATTTTTTAGATGATAATCCTGTATTGATCAGCAGAAGAAAACAGAATTCATTATACCTAATCATTTCACAACTTACTGTTCATAAGTAATATCTCCTATGTACTAATAGGGACTTGTAGGAAATCTGTCTTTCAATCTAATTTTGTTGAAGTGTCCAAAAACTTTTCTTTTGCTCCTCTAAAAGAAGGGTGGACAGTTTATCTGCTTGCAATTATAAGCTAGTATACTTAACTGCTATGTCACGCTGATGCAAGTAAGACAAGCTGTTACTCAACAAAAGGAATTAAAATTTTGAAGCTGAAGAGGTTTGTTCACATTACTAATTTCAGATACCTAATTCCACTGTCTCACGTTGGAGCTTTAGACAGTCCACATAGAAAATAAAGCTATCTATGTGCTTCAAACTGACCTCTAGTGGCTTTAGTGTGAAGAACGTTGGTTTATCTGTGGGCAAAATGTTTAAAAATAAAGCTGGTACTCATGCAGATCACCTGTACAGAACGCTGGCAATCTCTTCACTTAAGAGGACTAATAGTAAAAAGTCATGTTCACTAGTCCAGTCTTTTGCTGTTGTTTAAGTCATATACTATCAAAGCAGATTCAGAATAGACACCTAGAGTGTGGATGGATGATCACTCTACCTCAGGTTCTCTGTAAGTCAAAAACTAACAAGTCCAGAAAACTGTTCACCTAATATTTTATACAGTTAAACTAGTGAGAACTTAGGTTACTGTATCTCTGAATTCAATAAAACAACTGATTTTATAATGGTATAGAAATGCGTAACTACGGTAATAGAATCCCAAACTTCAGTTTCTTCTCAACAAAGCAAACAGAATACTTTTCACCTCTTGACTCCCTCCCTCTCTTAAAAAAAAACAAACAAAACACACACAAACCCCACACACAGCAAACCACAAAACAAGGGAAAAAAACCCCAAACAAAAAACCCACCACAACTCTATAGAGTCAGGCATTTTCTTCTTCCACCACCCTGATCTCCACAGTTTTATTTCAACAAAGAGTTCAATCTGATTTATGCTTACCTCTGTGCTTCCAGATAACTAGGGCAAAGATGGAAGGCAGCCAAATGTATTACAGTGAAATGTTAGTAGCTTACTGGAAAATATTTAGTGTATCACAACTATCAGTGATTAATTATTATAAATATTCAAGACACCTATGTCATTTTAAACATACTATTTATAACACATTTACATGAAGTTTAAAAAAAAGAATCTTAGAACATTTTGTACATCAGTAAAAAACACATGCTTCCTTGCTCTGGCAGAGGACAGCCTGCTACAGAAAGGTTACAACATAGGAAGAACTAGGAAACTTACTAATGCCAAGCTTCCCACCAGTGAAAGCTTGTGGAGAGGATGCACTCAGAATAAGTATGTGCAATCATTCCACGTATTTAAGTCATTGTATTCTATCATTTTTCCACAGATCTAGCAGCACTACAAAACCCAGTAAGTTTCTCACAGAAGACACAATACTAAATTAAGAATAAATGGAATTCTTTTGGAGACAAATGTTCAGCAAAACACTAACATTTAGACACACCCTGTATTTTATAATTAAAGCTCTTACGCATTAAAATATAATTTTGTAGACAAAATTTACTACAGCCAGCAGAAGTAAAGTCAGTATTACCAATACGAATAGTAGCTTTTCCTTTTCGACCACTTCCTAGGACAATAGTTCTTTTCTTTGGTCTAGTTTTCAAAGCATCCTTGGAAGATGGAGACGTCAGCCACTTATACTGGATTTTTTAAATGAAGATAAATCAGTTTAGTAACTGATAATTAAAGCGGTGTTTATTTGAAGTTACAGGGGAGTTTGTTGGATATAGAGAACACTGCTGCTTACAGAAAATTTAATGAACTGTGAAATCAAGAGAAAACAAAAACCCCACAAAGCCCCAATTCAAACAGACTGGATGCAATTCTGAGCCTACATTGTCAGGAAGTGTTTCTAAAACACCACTATAATATCCCATCCAATATTTTCCTTTCTCCTGTGCAAAACCCTTCTCCTCTTACAGCAAAAACACTCCAGCATCAATCCTATAAAGAGGCAGCTCTGACTTCTGCATTTCATTCTCAGAAAACTTGCTTGATAGGAATGATTGGCTCAGCACAAAGTTCTCCAGAGTAAAAAAAGCTTCCCTAACATGAATTTGTATTACCAATAGAGTCAGTATTTTAAAAAATAAGAAGTTTCATTTTTGCAGCCTGTCATGACAACTCACCCTTACGAAGTGAAAGCCCCCAAACCAAACTAAGACACAATAATGATCAAAGGCCACAGCTGTACTTCAGACTTCTTTTAAGTACAGCAGCAGCTCTGTTCTAACAGGTTCCCTTGCCCCAACAAAAGGTTTTATTACTCCTGGTAGATATTATGAAGTTACACTGCACTTTTTTTTTCAGTGTACATGACTACTACAGGATCTAGTGCTGAAGCAGCCATTGAAGGAAATACAGAAGACATAAACACAAAGCTTGTCTCAGACAGCCCTAAATCCCACATCAGAGGACTAGGAACAGAATAACAAAGTTCCTCCCATATAAAGCACACAAAAGATTAAAATGCCATTACTGTGCCCTAACTAACCAAGTTTAATCCAAATTTATCATTGCAAGAAAAACTCTTCTTTTTTTAAACTCTGGACTCAAATAATCATTGTATAAGTTTTTCTGGGTCTACAGTGGTATCTAGCTCCTGAGATAAGTGAATTGTTCATTTTAAACTAAAAAACAGACAAAGAGTAAAATTAAACCGTAAACCTCTAAGAGGAAAAGTATCTTCACTTTGTTTCACTAGACACACAAAAGGGTAGCTTTACCAGGTTAAACCTAAAGTTCAACAAGGCCAGTACCCTGTTTCTTGTCTAGGTGCCTGCTGCTGTTGTTGTACAGCATCTAAGTATAAAACCAGATAAATTTCAAGACAGTGCTTTGAAAACAGCTTATTTAATAGACACTTTCTAGGGCTTTTTCCTTTAAGCTATTCAGTCTCTGTCAGAAACTACCCAAACTTTCACCACCTATTACACTCAGTCCTATCTACAGTTACAATTCACTATACACAGTGCTGCTAAAATAGTACAACATTGTTTCATTTAAGTTGCCCATCAAATTTAAAGGCATCAATTAGCAGTGAATTCTTGGTGGATGATTAGATAAAGATGGAAAGGGGTACTGTACTTCAACTGAACTCTACCTTCTTAGATGGTTTGCACTGGAAAGCATAGTCTTGAGTAACTTCAAAAAAAATTTTAATTATGTAAATTAGTGACAAGAAGTAAGTTTAAAAATAACTTAAGTTTTAAATTTTAGATTGTGGCTTCCTTTACCTTTTAATGCAAAGTTATTATTACCAATTAACAAGAAAGACACATAGTAGAAATCCCTTCAGCAGTACAGCAGCGATATTTACTTAACGTTCTATGGGAATGCCCAAGTACACACACACATTTCCATTTTTCATTTCATTAAATGTGTATCCTGGTTTTAGTACATGTTACACCTTAAATTCCATAAGAATAATACATGAAGCCCAATATATTATCATGCTGTTGATAGTGATTTTAGGTTTTCCCCTACATAATGTCTGGTATTTTGAATTGCTTAGGAGTCAAACTGCTGTTTGACTAGAATAGTTGTTTTAGATTTACTCTGAACAAAGTTGTCTTTTAAAAAAAATGTAATGGCAGCTACAAAGAAAACCCCAAACTTGCTCCAAAATACCTAAAACATACCTCTGAATTAGCACTATTTCCATTCATAAGAACTCTTTCCATAATGTTTTTCATCATAACGTGACCTAGAATGAAATAAGATCCCTTATTAAGAATTTTCTGTATGAGACAACTCTTTATGCAAACAGATCATTCAACAAGCAGTACACATCACCCACCTTGCTTCTCTCCCATTTTTAAAAATGTTTAGCAAACTACTGTGGCACCTTTTTTTTTTCCCTTCAAAGCAGGTTACTTTTCCTTGTATTGCTGCTGAACAA
>NW_008681196.1:0-8260 GCF_000695815.1 Acanthisitta chloris | reverse complement strand
CAAACCCACCACACAAAGAGAACAAAGACAGACACAGATACATACCAATTAATGGATTTTTCCTTAAGTCAAGTACCACTAATGTTGTATTTGTTTGAAGAGCATCTAATAATGACCTTGCTCCCTCATTGGATATTCCACACTGCTGCAAGTCAAGTGCTAAAATGTTTAAGGGGGTAAAAAAAAATTAAAAAAAAGAAAAATCAGTGCAGTAATTGCATCTAGTTAATAATGTAATTTAATAGTCAGTATCTAATAAAATTACTCCACACTTGCAGAACACCTCCATTTCATTGAACACAAAGCATCAGAAAAGAGGACATGATGATAACAGGCATGTATAAAACCAGGAATATTACTTTCAGAGAAGAAAACTAGAAATTTAAATCAGTATTATAGATCAACATAAGGAAATACCTGCTTAACACTGCAAAGGAAATAATATAAACCACTCTGCAACCAGTGTCTGCAACCTCTGCGAGTGTTCAGTCACTGTGACAGTAAGAAAGTTTCCTGATGTTCAGGAGAAACCTCCAGTGTTTTAACCTGTACCCACTCCCTCTTGCTCTGTCTCCAGGCACCACTCGAAAGAGTGAGTCTCCATCTCCTTCACAACCTTTTTTTATTTGCATACCTTGGTAAGACCCCACCCTGAGCCTTCTCTTCTCCAAGCCAAACAGTCCCAACTTCCTCAGCCTTTTCTGAAATAAGAGCTGCTCTAGTCCCTTTATGACCTTAGTGGCCCTTCAATGGACTCTCTCCAGTAGTCCCACCCCTCTCCTGTACAGGAGAATCTACATGTAGCCTCACTTGTGTTGAATAAATAGGAAGAATCACCTCCATCAACCTGCAGAGAAGCCTCTGCTTAATGCACCCCAGGACACCATTGGCCTTCTTTGCCACAAAGGCACTTTGCTGGCTCATGGAAAACTTGCTGTCCACCAGGACCTGCACGACCCTTTCTACAAAGCTGCTCTCCAGCCACACAGCCACCAGCATGTCCTGGTGTATGGGATTATTGCTGCCTAGGTGCAGGACTCTGCACTTCCTTCTGCTGAACTCCATGAGGTTGCCATCAGCTTATTTCTCCAGCCTGCTGAAGTCTCCCTGAATGGCAAGACACCCCTGACTTCTCAGAGATCCCAGTAAGGTTGACTGGCCTGTAGTTTCCTGGCTCCTTCTTCCCATACTTCTTGAAGACAGGGGTGGCATTACCTGCCCTCCAGTCCTCATGCACCCCTCCCAGTCACCATGATCTTTCAAGGACTATTGAGAGTGGCCTCAAAATGACATCAGCCAGCTCCCTCAGCACTTGTGGATGCATCAGGGCCTAAAGACTGCTCCTCGTCTAGTTTGTTTAAGCCTCCTCTAACATGATCTTCTTCCATCATGTCCTTATTTCAGCCAGGACAGGCTTAACTTTTGCAGCAGCCAGGAGGGGCAGGCCAGGACTCTGGGGTTATTCTTTACCACCTCCTGCCATGTGGAGGGATGTAGGTGCCCTGTCCCATGGCCTGGCACATCAGACCCACAACAGTATAAGGCTTTAGTTGAGACTGGCACACAATGTACCCTAATGCCACCAAGTTATACTGGGGCAGAATCTGTTTGTATTTCTGGGGTAACAGGGAGACCCTAAAGCTGACTGTACTGGAAGCTGAAGGGAGCCTGACTGGGAACAAATGGCAAAAACACCCCATTGTGACTGGCCCAGAGGCCCCATGCATCTTTGGCATAGACTATCTCATAAGAAGGTAATTCAAAGACCCAAAAGGGTATCATTGGTCTTTTGGGATAGTCGCTGTGGAGATAGAGGGAATTAAATAACTAAGTACCTTGCCTGCTGTCTCAAAGAACCCTTCTGCTGTGGGACTGCTGACAAAGAACAGGAACCAATCACCACAACAGTGCATTGTTGGCAATACTGCACCAATCGAGACTCCATGATCCCCATCCGTAAGATGATTTGTGAACTGATGAACCAGAGAGTGGTCAGCAAGACTCAATCATTTAATAGCCCTATAAGGCGAGTGCATAAGTCCAATGGAGAGTGCAGACTGACAGTAGACTACTGTGGCCTGAACAAAGTCATGCCAGCTTTGAGTGCTGCTGTTCCAGACACACTGGAACTTCAGTACAAACTGGAGTCAAACTGGTGCCTCCAGTGACATTGCCAAAGCATTTTTGTCCTTTCGTTTGACAGCAGAGTGCAGGCCACAGTTTGCTTTCACCTCGAGGGGCATCCAGTACAGCCGGAACCAACTGCCCCAGGGATGGAAACACAGCCCCACTATTTGCCAGGGACTGATCCAGACTGCACTGGAAAGGGGCGAGGATCCAGAACACCTACAATACACTGATGACATCATCATGTGGGCAAATTTGAGAAAGGGGAGAAGACTGAGGAAAGGGGAAAATAGAATGGTGCAATAGACTGTTAAAAACCACGCTGAAAACAGTGGGAGGTGGAACCTTCAAACATTGGAGTCCACATTTAGCAAAGGCCACCTGGTGGCCTTAACACTAGAGGTTCTACCAATTGAGCTGGCCCTGCCCAATCAAAACCTCCAAGCACTGTAGAAGGGGATAAAATCCCCATGGTGCATGTGGGAAAGACAGCCTGGATTAGTCCTGCCTCAAGCAAAGGCAAACCAATCCATGGGATTGCTTTTGCTCAAGGACCTGGGTGCACTTAGTGGGTAATGCAGAAGGATGGGGAGATGTCATTTGTAGGTCTAGGGAATTTGATTTTTGGGTGAGGTCAGTAATGTTAAATTGTATGATATTGGTTCTTGAATGACACTGCCACTGTATGCTGTAAGTCCCATGGACAATCAGTATGGACTGCTCCAGATACTCCAGTCATGAACTCCTGATGTGGCTTGCAACCACCAGAAAGTGCACTCACCCTCCTACTCTGAAAGACATTTAGAATGGCTAGACCCCACAGTCATGGAGTAAATGAACTCAACAGACATTTTGGACAGACAGCTGTTGATTCAGGGAATGAGACCCATACTTGTGTATATACATATATATCTGGAAGGTGTAGGATGTGGGCATGACAGAGATGGTATGTGATAAGGGGTGGATAATGTCCTGGTTCTGGCCAGGGCAGGGTTAACTTTTGCAACAGCCAGGAGGAACATGCCAGGACCCTGGGGTTATTCTGGACCACCTCATGACATGTTACTCTTCTGGCCTCAATTATTATAACTGACAATTTTAAGTTTTCTGCCTACCATTACTATATCTTAAGAGTCAACATTCAGCAGTACCTTTTAGCCAAAGGTCCTCTCCTAGACAGTCTGCAAAGGCACTTGCTCCTCTGTCTCCAACAAGCACGTTGCAGTTCAAAGTAATTCGCCTCAAGCCTGTCATATACTCAAGGTCAGGTCTCCTGTAACGTAGGCTTTCAGCCCAAGCTTCACTATGTCTTCTCATTGCCTGGTGCTTTGCAAACAAAGAAGCTGTTACCAAATGCAAAGGCAAGGCCATTATTGATGACAAGATCACAAATTATCTTTGTAATTGATGTTCAGTGGCTTGAGTGCTGGTATAAGAAACTCAGTTATACCATTTCTGAGTTCAAGAAATATAATTTTTAAACCTTACAGTTCATTCATGTTTGTTCTAATCATCCAATTTGCAATGGAAATTATTAAACATGGCTACAAAACATCTTGTTACCTTCTTTTGGCAGACATTTTCAATGCACATTGAATAGGAAATACATACATACTATCAGATGATGTGTTTTCATGCAAGGCACTGTTAGTATTAATTAGAATACTGTACTAGTCACAAGCTTACTGATCAGTTAATTGTAACTTCTAAACTGTAAACTCAATTACTCTTACCCAATGCTTAAGAACACTTGAGACATTTTTCAAAACTTGTGACAAAGAAAGAAGTGGTACCCAAAACAAGTGTCAGAGATTTACAGCTCTAATCCTTATTTAAAGAAAATACATCAGTCTGAATTGTTACTTGCTTAATTGATGCTTACTAAGGAATACCATATTTAAATTCCACACCAGTAAGCTAAGCTAACTGTGGCATACAAAGTCACAGCTTTCAGAAGGGCTATTCACACACTTAACTTCAGTATTCATGTATGCTCCTCACAAAGTGCTTTAACAGATTTAGAGCTTGAAAGCAGAAGAAAAAAAACCCCAAATGTGTTAAGTTCTAGTGAACATTTAGTTCTAAGAAAGGTGATTAAATTACCTTTAATACATTTGCTATATGTTCTGCCCCTCGCCATGTGAGGCTACATCCCGTGAAGTTTACAGACCTGATAGCAGCTGAATTCTTTAAACTCTGACAGATTACTGAAGAAGACAAAAGCATGCATGTTATCTACACACACCACTTCTAGGTTAGCAGAACACACTTTTTTACTGCCATGATACGAATCTGAATCAGCTGTAACAGGCCAAAACTTTGATAAAGAACTAATGTTGAAATACAAAGTATATTTTAAATATATTTAAAATGTTCTAAGGTTATACACTTCTAGTGCAAATATTTAGCAAAGACTATCTGAACAAGCTAGAACATGTTTTATTTCAGTTTACTCATGGAAATATGAACAAGTCATGAAAGAGTTAACAAATATTATAACAGCTGTTATAAATAACAGTATAAATATCGTATCATAGAATCATAGAATCAACTAAGTTGGAAGAAACCTTAAAGACCACTGAGTCTAACCCTACCACTGTTACTAGACCATGGCACTAAGTGCCACATCCAGTCTCATCTTGAAAACCTCCAGGGATGGTGAATACACCACCTCCCTGGGCAGTCCATTCCAACGCCTGACTACTCTCTCTGTAAAAAATCTCTTCCTAATATCTAACCTAAACCTCCCCTGGCAAAGCTTGAGCCTGTGCCCTCTTCAAGTGAAGAAATTTCAGCCTTTGAATGTTGTTGAGTCAAGTGGAATAAACTGAAGATTGTTACTTTAATCACTATAGACAAATTTAAAACAGGAACTGAAGTACTGAAAAACTTGCTTACCTATTGAAAACTAGAAAGAGAATTACATTTACACAGTTTTGATTCTGAACTTACATTCCAATCCTCCATCTCCAATTGGACTGTGGGCTAAAGAGACACTCTCCAGAGATGAAGCTGCAGCCAAACCCTTAAAAATAAAACAGTGCGGTTAACTGACTTGAAAAGCAAAAAAACCAAGAAAAGACCAAGTCACCCAACTTGCTCAAACTCTTTGTGCTCCCTACAAGAAATTCCACGCAGTTCAGAGGAAGGTCAAAACCAGCGAACCCTGAAGTTCAGTTTAAGCTGGTTCATTACTGTAGCACAGGAGGGCAACAAGCAGGAACTTCCTTTCCTAGAAGACACTCACAAGCAAATTGGAGTGTTCCAAAAATGGATCTTGAAGACCAGTTTTTATTTCTTTGGTGTCCCACAACTTTCCTTCTATCATGTGCATGCACAGCAGTTTCAGTCACAAGCATAAGTCACATGTCCCAAACACACAGCAGGGATATTGCTACCATCTTTTTAATAAGCCTGGATGAACCAGGGCAAGGGAAGGTTATGTGTTTCTGAGAGGTTCAGGCAAGACTAAGTTCTACTAAACATCTCAGCAGATTCATTCATATGATGGATAACAGAAAGGTAACAAAGGTATCTTATAAGAGAAATATCCTTGTCTGTGACAAATACTTATAAAATTCAGTTGCTAATATTCTTTATTCTGGGCATATTTTCCATTTATTTGTATACTAATATATTCTCACCTTTGTTAAATGTATTAGATCTTTCTCCCTCAGAAGCAAACCCTGCAATTCTAAATTTTTTAGTGCATCTGATATACTGAGACAGCTTTTCACAGCTTTGCATAGTTGGCCAGCCAAGTCTTTTGCTGGAATTGATGGAATTGTCCTTTTAAAGTAAGTTTTATATCTTTCAACACCTAGTAAACAACAAAAATTACACATCAGTAAAATCCAGTCCCTACTGACTTAAAAGCAACCATTAACATACCTTGCTTTTTTGCATGTTTTCTTATACAGAAACAATTCCTTAGGCATTACAATTCCTCCCCCCACATATTCAGTCATATAGAAGTTTTATGCAATGAATTCTAACATGCAAAAGTCAACATATCTATCTTTTATAGCCATCACTACAGACCTGATTCTTCAAGACTGTGTTGATGAAAACTTCTTATTCCAATAGAAGTCAGAGTTTTATCATGCTTGATAGCATTCAGAAGCGGTGCCCAATCAGTAGCTTTGATGTTATCTACAACTAGATCAAGAGCACCCTGAGACAGGTTAGCCTTCACAGCTTTCAGTGGGACAGAGCCTTGACGTTCACAAAGATGTTCATAATGTGAGTAGAAATCCAGCATGCACTGTCTTCTTAATTTGACTGACTCAATCATTTCTTTTATGCGATAAATTTCTCTCTAAAATAAGAAAGGAAGAAAAAAAAGATGCAAACTTTTTCTAACATATAACTGATTTTGCAACACTGTTTCCATTTGACATGGACACCCAAAACATGAAAATATCCATACATATTGTATAGCATTTACACATCTTAATGTGGCAGCTAAAACACTGATGTCTTGTGATGCTTACTCCTGTGTAAGTACAGCTGAATGAACAAGGGGCTGGAAACAAAACAACACAAAAAAAAACCAACGAACAGGTATATCCAGAACACAAAAGGCCTGATGCTTGAGCACTAACTGTAGTAAAGATCTTGTTTTCCTCTCAAAATTTAATTTTGTAGTGTCAGGGTCTGCAGACTCCCAAAAGCCTTGGGCACACCCTGACAGACCAGATAATCACAGGATCATCAACGGATACAAATAACTGTTCCATATGGAAGCAGCTGTGAGCAACTCTGCTACTTCAGTCAAAAATCTTCTCATCACACAGAATAAAATGTGGTTTCCTAAATAATTTTGCTATTGCATACCTTATATACTCATCCCAGTACATTTCAGAAAGCAGTTTTCAGGCATAAGCTTTTGCCATAGTTAGTACCCATGTAGCAGAACAGTACTAACCTCCAAGTAGAATCTCTAAGTACTGCTATGACACAGGTATTAAGGGTTAAGCAATTCCACAGTCTCAACAGGAGTATTTGTCAGTGTATTTAGAAGACCCATTTATTTATGGATACTCAAAACAACATTAAGTATCCCACAGAGGATATCAGACATTGTTTGCACTGCATATGTTTTTTCTCATTGTTACGGACTAGAAAGCTTCAACTGATCTTCTGAAACATTCAGTATGTCAACATGGGACAGAAATTACTGTACAGGTACAAGTGTGTGAGCACAGCCATTTGTAAGAATGTAATTTAGAAAAGAATTATTGCAGTTACTGTTTAAATAACCGAAATTTAATACTTGTAAGATAGAAACTCTAATAATATAGTTTGTCCACACACTTTTATTTCTTCGTTTTAGCTCTGATTTACTAGCACTTAATGTTGACACTGTGGCTACAGGAATCCAACACTTTAGTGTCAGAAAGTGGTCATCAGTTACAAGGCACCAGCGGCTTCTGGTGATTTATCAATGTGCAATATATTAGCCTTCACCTCCAGAGCTTAAGCAACAGCCTTTCACAGTGGCTTTCATTGCAACACCTAAACACCACACTTCTAACTGAAGTAAATACAAGACCTCCTGGCTCTAGCACTGAAGTTCAACCTGAGAGGAAAAGGGCCGAACGAACCAGAGCCACAACACCTTACAAATGAAAATAACTATGTGAACTAGAACTCTCCTGCACGGAAGTCAGCGCATCTGACACAACTTTAGAATATCTTGACTGGCTCTGAGACTGTACACAGAGGACAATTATTTACTGTATCTTTCAGCACAGATACAAGAAGACATCAGATGGTACTAGCTGGTGACAAGGTAAAAGAAACACAGCACATAGTAAAACTGAAAAATGCAGTTTCATGCTAAGTTTTCAGGAAGCTATGACTTTGCAGCGATTAAATTGAACAGCTGGTCAAATCTATATGGGGGCAAACAAATTCCATGCAAGAGCAGTGCGCAGATAAGCTGTGGCTGTGCCCCACGTCCCAAACTGCAGGACACAGGGCCAGACAACTGGGGGCAGCTAACCGCGGCTCAGTGCTGCTCACACGCATTGCTGAGCACGGCCTGGTGGTCTGCGGGGCACGTTTTACTCGACCTGCCGGACCAGCGCGTCTAAGCATGGGATATCGCCCTCTACAACTCCCTGAGAGG
>NW_008681195.1:985-1322 GCF_000695815.1 Acanthisitta chloris | reverse complement strand
AGCAGCCCGGAGAGCACAGGCCTGGGCTTGCCTCTTAGTTTTAGCAAAACTTCATCATTTCAGCAATTATCACCAGAGAAACTAATTCTTTCCCCCATGCAAAGCCCAGAACTGCCCTTGGTCTCTTCTCCCGCTGCTCCAGCACCGGCTCTCCCAGCCCAGCCGGATTTGGTAGCAGGTCTGGGCTGCACCATCCCAAAACCTGCCGGAGCTGTGGGCAGCCGCGGCAGCCGCGGCCGGACCCTGTACTTATCCCATTAGGGCGCGCAGCAGATTCCCATTGAGGTTTCCTGGGGCGGTTTGCCTGCCTGGCTGCGCCGGAATGTGAGGTCTGTGC
>NW_008681195.1:0-695 GCF_000695815.1 Acanthisitta chloris | reverse complement strand
CCTGCTGCCACGCCACGCCAGTTCGGCAGCTCCAGCTCTCCTTCCTCAGCTCCAGCTCTCCTTCCGGAGCTGTTCCTGCCTCGCTGGCCCCAGATCCAGACTGTAACCCTTGATGGAGCTGTTGGGATGCAGCTGAGTCCCCCCACCCCAGCACCGGGGCTGCCTTGGAGCCTTGCAGATGATGTCATTGGATGACCTCATGTGGATGACATCCAAATAACATGTAGATGTCTTCCCTCGGGTGTGCTGGCAGAGGTGCTGCAGGCCTGGCTGTGCCAGTTGTGGTGCCAAACTGCGACAAGGTGCTGGTGGCTGGGCAGTGAGCTGTGGTCCTCACTAAGGACCGCGCTGGGGTCTTCACTGGAGACAGAGACACGGACAGAGAGTCCTTGCTGGAGACCTGGCTGGGGCCATCACTTGGCTCCTTGATGGGGACATCAACTGAAACCTGTCTGGGGTCATCATTAGGGACCTTGCTGGGAACATCACTGTGTTCTCTCCATGGGCATGGCTAGGGTCAATCCCGGGAACCTTGTCACTCAGTGTGCTGCCCTCCAAAACCAGAGCCGCTGCCTCGCCTTCCCTCCAGCCACCTACTGCAGCCCCCAGAGCTCCCCTGACCCCTCCTGTCTCCCTCAGGTCTCTGGGCACAGGCGCTGCCGACGGTGATGGCCATGCCCTAGTGGAGCCCACCA
>NW_008681194.1:0-398 GCF_000695815.1 Acanthisitta chloris | reverse complement strand
CTTAAAGGGGCATAAAATTGAGCAATTGCTTTGACCAGTCCGAGTCTTTTTGAATAGGAATAAGAACTGAGGTATACACAGGTGTGTTTTTTCCTATTGCTTTGTTTAAAATCCTACTCTAGTAAAAATCCTAACCTGTGCACCAGTTTGCTAGTATACTGTACATTCTCAGCATCACTGGATGGCACATTTGCAGCCTAGTTTGCTCCTTCTTGAAACAAAGCATGGTGAGCACTAGTGCTGCGTGTGCACAGCATCTGGTGTTGTCTACACAACACTACTGTATAGTGCTGTTCTGATGCCCTTGTGGAGACAGAAATAAATTTCTAGTGTAGGAAAAACTTTGAGGCAGAGAGATTGTACAAATCCAGGGGAATGGAAATGAAAT
The DNA here is from genome assembly GCF_000695815.1 of Acanthisitta chloris. Lineage (NCBI taxonomy): Eukaryota > Metazoa > Chordata > Aves > Passeriformes > Acanthisittidae > Acanthisitta > Acanthisitta chloris. The sequence goes on along the minus strand of NW_008681194.1, from coordinate 10 downwards.
TACAGAAATC
>NW_008681193.1:728-1085 GCF_000695815.1 Acanthisitta chloris | reverse complement strand
AAAGGAGGAGGAAGGGGGGGCATTCATACAATGTTTGCCTTTTGGAGCAACTGCTAAGTGTGCTGTCCTGGTTTTAGCCAGGATGGAGTTAATTTTCTCAGTAGCTTGGTATAGTGCAGTGTTTTGGATTCAGAGTGATAATACACTGTTGTTTTGGTTTTGCTGCATTGTGTTTATCATAAACCAAGGACATTTTCTTGCTTGTGTCTTATGCTCTGTCAGTGAGAAGATACACAGGAAAATTGGGAGGGAGCATAGCCGGGCCAGGTGACTTGAACTAGCCAAAGGGATATTCCCCACCATGGCACGTCATGCCCGGTGTTCCAGGCCGGAAGGGGCCGATCCTGGGGGAGGTTC
>NW_008681193.1:0-511 GCF_000695815.1 Acanthisitta chloris | reverse complement strand
TAAACCACGACATGTGCTGAAGCCCTGCTTCCCAGGAAGCGGCCAGACATCAACGGCTGTTAGGAAGTAGAGAATAAAATAATTTTTCTTTCTTTCTCTTTGCCTGTGCACATGCAACCCTTTCGCTTTTGCCATAGTAAAATGCCTTATCTCAACCGACAAGTTGTTTTCCATCTTATTTTCTCTCCCCTGTCCAGCTGGGAAGGGGGAATGATAGAGCAGCTTGGTGGGCCCCTGGCATCCAGCCATGGTCAACCCACCACACCCCCTTCCCCGCATTTCCTTACTTTCTAAAAAATTATTTAACTTTTTATCTTAACCTACTAGCAAATTTCTCACTTTTACCCGTCCAATTCTCCCCCCATTGCACTGAAGGGGGGAAGCAGATTTATGGTGCTTAGTTGCCAGATGGGGTTAAACCATGACACACGTTATCCATAAAAGCTTATATTAATGGTTTTTATGCTCTCCTCCAACAAATTTTTATAACTAAACTGCCAATTTTATAGTA
>NW_008681192.1:33996-62412 GCF_000695815.1 Acanthisitta chloris | reverse complement strand
GAGGGGGTTTCGGGGCTTGTTTCCATTGGGGGTTTATTCCCCTTTGGTATCTGCTTTCACGGGGGTTTGTTTCCATTTGGGATTTATTGTCGTTTTATTTGTACAAAAGCAGCGCTGGGATGGGTCAGGTTGTGTCTGACTCCTCCAGCTCTTTGGGTTTCTTAAGATCTAGTTGTCTTAAGTTCCTGCACATGTCCAGGTCTTGGTAGAGAGGGAGGCACCGCTCTGAATCTCCAGCGCGTGGGATGGGGCTAGGCGTGGGATAGGTGTAGGGGATATGTCTAGTGTATGGGTCTGGTGTGTAGATTCAGTTTTTTTTTTTTTTCCTAGTAACGTTTAAATGAGTGTACATTTCTTTGCAGAAAATACTTCTTGCCTGGATGTGTATTTTGCCTTTTGTTTTAAATGGAAACCCTCTCAAAGTCACCCAGTTTAGCCATGTCTTAACTCCTGTCTGTCATTTCTCCCTGGATCAAAGTCTATAGCTAAAACTTCTTTGTGTGTGCTTTCTTGAAGCAAAATGCTGACATATTGGAGGGTTTTCAGGGGAAGAAAATTGAAGCTTAGAGCCTCAAGTGGTTATTTATGCTTGTGCTAAGTGGTTTGGTCTTTTTTTTTTTATATAGTGAGAGTTAACTGTGGCTCATGCTTATGTATTTTCTGTGTTTGCATTCATTATATCTGCTTTTAAATTCACTTACTCACTTCAGATACTGTGAGTGTAATATTCCACCTCCTTCCCAAGCTTTTGCAGAACTTTATGGAGGCTTATAATTAGTGCTTTGCTGTAGAATTCATTACAGTTTTTGCTCAAGAAAAGATCAGAGCCTGTTGAGTTCAAGTTAAAATCCAGAGGGCAGAGGTACCAGTTACTTCTTTCCATCTTGTTTTTAAGTTACCATATGTTTATGCTTACCAGGTATAAGTGGCTGAGGTGGAGTGACAAAACTAAGGTTAAAATAGGCTTTGTTAGGAGGAAGTTGATAGCCTTTTTTGATCCCACTCATTTAGCATTTACTTTGTATTTGATGGTGTTCTTTGAGAGAGAACATAGTACATATGTTTGTCTTCAATGCATTAAAAACACGCATAATGTAAAATTATGAGGGATTTGTGCTTTTCAGCTTATTCTTTCATTTATTTACACCTTTTAAAATACCTTTCCTTTTTTTTCCCCAGAACGTTTTGTATTATTTCTCCTGACTGTGGCCTTTTCTGAGTCCTTCATATTTACCTCTTCTGTGCATGTGGAAAACAAGCAGCTGTTGAAGGACTGAAGTCAAGTCTTTCCTTAATGCGTAAGTCAGACTTCTTCTTTGACAAGGTACACTTAAAGAGCTCTAGGATTTTTTTGGTTTAATTCTTGGTTGTTTCTAGTAAACATTTTTGTCATACTGCTGGTGCTTGTTGATGGTTGTGTGCTACCCAATAATAACAAAGTTAAATTGTAATTTATGAGGCTAATTAAAGGAGATCTTATATGGGTTTTGAATACACCCAGCTGTGACTGTGCCAAACATAAATGTTTTATCCAGTGAGTGAAATGTTGCCCAGTTGAGGACCACATTGGGCCTGGTCAAAAGCCTGAGCCTTATTCTCTGCAGTACTGCTTCCACTTACGGTTTTTATAGTGGTAGTTGTAAACATACTTCAGGTTTCAGTGTTTGACAGTGTAACATTTTAATCTGAGTGATGGCAGCTACCAGCAGGATAATAATGTATTGCATCATGCAGCCTGTAATCTTTGTGTTGCATCTGTGTATTAAAAAAGTTCTTAAGGCAAACAAGTCTAAATAATTTTTAGTTGCTTATTCTTTATGTGGGAGTTCAGCTTGATCTTGTTCAGATAAGGGATTTATCACTGACAGGTGGAGTGTGATGCACATGAGTTGTTTTCTTCCGAAGGCTCAGAATAAGGTAATATCCCATGCATTCATCTCCTGTGTGCAAAAGGGGAAATGTGTCATTGGGTTAAAAGGAAAATAAGAATCCTGTACCTGAAGTGTTTTTGTTTGGAAGGACTCCCAAGGGATTTTGAATGTCAGATGTATAGTTGGAATCTCGCAGGTCTCACAGCTGGAGAGCACAATCAATTGAATTTATTTGATATTGTAGTCTGTAAAATGTCGAAGTCTGTTTCGCTTATTATTTTCAAGAATTGGGGCAAAAATGCTAATATCTTTTACAAAGGAATGCAACAAAACATTTTTCTAAGCAAAAATGCTTAGAAAAAAAGGTGCTTTACTTTTCATGCTACATGAACATGGACTTGAAAACTTTTCAGTCGCCATTTTCTTTGTCAGGTATTTACACCTCTGATGCTAGATACTTCCTTCTCACAGGGCTATGGGAAAGTATTTAGAAGACCTTAGTGCTGATGCTTCTGATGGCTTGGAGCTCTAGAAGCAGCCATTGCGCTTCATCACAGTGAGGGAGAGGATGTAATCATTCTTTCAGTTTGAGTGTGAATAATTAAGGTGATAGAAGGAGTTCCCAGTCTGTTGCGTCAGGGTGGGCACAAGAGTAGTGGAGAGAGAACTGCTGATCAGATTTCAGCTAACACTTTACTAGCTTCTGTTAGGAAAGATGAAAGTGACTCTGTGACTTCTACTGTGGAAAATGTTGTTAGTAAAAGAATTATGCTAGTGTTATACTTGACAGTGTTGCTTTTCAGAATTTAACTTATTTTTTCTGCTGTTCCATCTCTGCTGGTTCTATGTTGACATGTGGGAGTGTTGTTCAAGCAGAGACTTGAGCTGCTATAAATTGTTGGTGCAGCTTATTATGGAAACACTGCCATAAAGTTTGTAGTGAGACAGTGATGCTGACCATACCTATTGGAGCCTTTTAGTTTATAGAGGTGTGTTGTTGTCAGTCATGCACTTGTTCTGAAAGGTTAACCTGTACCCAGGAGCATGTGTTGAAGAAAATGATACCTTTTATCTGTTGACTGCTTCAGACTGGTGTGGTACTAACAGTAGGCATGTCAAAAATTCATTGTAGATCAGTGTGCTGGGTTTTTTGGTGTTGGTAAAGGTCATGTCTCCATTAGTGAAGTAGATCTTTTGTCAGATTCTGATTTTTCTTTCTTTTCTTTTTAAGTTGGTTACTAATAGAGTAGCAGACTTGAGTAATAAAAATACCAAATCCTGCTGACTTGTTTTTAGTACTTGAGTTGGGTTCAGTTAGTGATCTATGTCACAGACAAGTGTTTATATTTGCTTGAAATTCTAAGTGAATAATAAATGCAAACTGCATTTTAAAAGAAGTAGCTCTTGGGTTTTCTTTCGCTTGTAGGGTGCTCTGGTGGGACAACCCCAAAATTTGATGGCATGAAATTTCAAATGTTTTTATCTTTCAGTAGGTGTTGTTCTTTAGAACTTATTTTTCAAGTTTTATGTATATTTTGTGCCAAAAATCTCCATAACAACAAACCCCCCAACAAAAACAAACAAAGGTTATACTGTAATCACTTATTTTTTTACCTCATCCCTTTTTTTGGTCAAATGCTATTCTAAAAATCAACAGCTTGCAAAATTGGCATGTATTTGTTAATGAATTGCAGTGAGTGTTTCAGAGTTTTGGAAGTCATATTTGCTTTGTTTTTCAATTTCAGGAGAATGAAATGGGGAAGTTGTAGAGCCTGGAGGAGAACTTGGCACAGTAGCCTCATTTGCTGCAGGAAGTAAGACTAATCTCAAGAATTCGCATAAGGAAAAGTAAACTCCTAAATCATGCCCTCTGAAAAGGAGCAGTTCTTCTGGGATGAGAAGCAAATTAGTTTGTTAGAACACAATGCTGCAAAGAATTTTTCTACAGATACTCCTTTGGACAAAGCAGTGGTGAATAACGACCCTTTAAGTATAACTCTACCAGCAATTGTCGATGTCAATCTCGCTTATGGACTAAAGAATGTGAAAATTGAGTTACCCAAGGTGAACATTCCAAATGAAGTATTAATGAAACATGAAGTTGATAGGTTTAGAAAACTCTTTCAGTGTAAGCAGCAAACTGCAAGGAAGTCCATAACTCTCGAGAAGATAAACGGAAGCAATCCGGGTTGCTCAGAGGGAAACAACTTGCAAAATAAACCAGAAGTGCAATTTGAAGAAGAGTCGAAAACTGGAGCCAAGGTACTGAATTTCTGTTGTAGCAAGTGCAAGAACAACATTAGATACAGCCCAAATGACCTAGAGAAGCACTTTCAGATGTTACACTATGGCGAGTTGCCTTTGTATCCTTGTGAGATGTGCAACTTCTCAGCTAATGACTTTCAGTCCCTGAAACAGCATAGGTACACCCATCGCAGCTCGTTAGCAAAATGTGAGCTCTGTAATGATGAACAGGTATATGCTTTGTTGGATTTGCTAAAACACTTCACATCAAAGCATTGTGTGAATGGCCACTTTCAGTGTGAGAAATGTGGGTTTTCTACCCGTGATGTGGGCACGTTTGTTCAGCATATTCGCAGACATAATGAGGTTCCCTACAAATGTGGAAAATGCCATCAAGAAAACTTTACAGAAGAGGAACTCCAAAATCATCTTCTTGTTCATAGTGGTATGTTTGCTTTTGATTGTCAGTACTGCAGTTACAGCACATCACAGAAAGATTATCTGTTAAAACACGTCATAGCTTTGCACAGAGACCACTTAATTGCAAAAGAAAAACTGGAAGAGGTTAAATATGAGGAAAGAATAGTGAAGACTCCAGCAGGACTGAAGCTTGTGGTAAGAAGGTATCCAGTGGGAGCATCCAAAAAACCGCACTGGAGACAGAAAAAAGTAAGCAGTGGAAGTGGCAAAACTGGAGAAGAAAATGCACAAGTGCTAAGAAGTGCGAATAAAAAAAATCAGACATATGCTGAGGAGCGGAACCAGTGTATGAGAGATGTGGAAGCACAAGAAAAAGATCAGATTAAAATCAGAGAGAACCATAATTTCATGGGTGGAAAGCTCTCTGCTGCTCCTGCACAGTACAGCAAGGCTCAAGATGATGGAACAAGTTGTGGCTTGGGATTATTGAAAAACACTGTTCATGGGCCAACAGTATTTGTGGTTAAAAACAACAAAATATCTGTTCCAGCAAATTACAGTGCTAAATTTATGGGATTTAAAATGGTAGATGGAAAACAACATATTGTTATAAAAATAATGCCTACAAATAAGCAAAATGAATATTTGTTGGGTCAGAAAGCTGATCCCATCAAAGATGGTTCTACAACTCCTTTGCTACAGACTGCTGATCCCTGTGGCTTGTCTTCAGGTGCTATACCACATGTAACTGATCAGGCAACTTTAAAGAACAATTCTGTTCACCCATTGACCTCCCCTCCATTTTCTTCCTCTGCTCCTTGTTCAGGAAAAACAAAAGTGGACAAACCATATAACTCCCTACTGTATGGTAGGAGTGTTCCTGAAAATGTAGCACCTTCTAATATAGCTGTTGGAAAAAGTTCAAGTTATTCGCTAGTGAAGATGGGCTCAACTGTGACTCCACATGACAGAGTAACAGAAGTTGGAACTCACTCATGGGGAAGCCATAATCCTTCAAGTCATCCTCAGGTATTACCACCCTCTATTACAAATCCTCTTCATTATGGCCCTGTGAAAATGCCCTTCTTTCCTGAACTGAAAATCCAAAATGGTGGCCTGAATAATAGTAATAGAACTGATCATCTCTATTATTCAACTTCAGTGGATTCTCCTAATGAAAAGTTGTTGTCTTTTCACAACTATTCCAAAATGAACAGTTTGGATAATCCATGTCGCATTTGGATGTCAACAGATGACAGACACAAAGATTTTAGATTGAGCAAAACAGTTTCTTTTCAAAACAATAGAGGTGAATCTGCATCTTCATGTTCAGAGTCAATGAAAGGCTTAAAAGCAGAGAATGTTGTGTCAGCCCAACCAAATATTAATAAAACTTACAAACACATAAACGATAAGAATAACTTTGTGTCTTTTAAAAGCCAATCTAAATGTGATGTTGACAGCCAGTGTCGCATGGAGGGCCAGCAGAATGGCCAGCAGTATTTGGACACTAATAACCTAGATCAAGGCTTTCGGAATGTAGCCGAGGAATTCCAAGAAAATGATTCTGGTCAATCGTTCTTAATGCCTAAAATCACATCTGTTTTCTCCTTGCAAAGTGAAGAGGCAGCTCATTATTTATTACCTGAACTATGCCAGCAAGATGTGTTAGAAGTGAAAAAAACTACTCAGCAAGAGTCCCACAGCAGGACAAATAACTGTGTAAAGCTTCACTCTGACAAGTTGCTTTCTGGTCCTGAGACTGGGAACACAGCCTTCATGCATTTAAAAAGCTCTGCGACTGCACGTGGGTTTCAGAGGCCTCCTCCTAATGTAGACTTTCATTTATGTGAGAGAGAGTTGAACACAAGATGTAGCACAGATGAAGGTACACATTGTGGTAGAGAAAGAGAGACACCCAGAACAGCAGTTGAATCCAAGGACACAGACAAGTTATCTGTCACTCCGGGTGTTGGTACCTTGCGAAAAACTCTTACAGGTGCAGTCATAACACAGCAGTTAGTGAAAAATGAAGTACTGTCGCCAGCTCAAAACCCCAGCAGCTTTTCACCAGTTTTGCCTGTTCTTCAGGAACAGAAGAAAACCCTTTTCATTCAGTCCCCTCCATCAGGATTTTTCGTTCCTTTGCAGCCTGGACCACAGGTGGTTGATGGAAGAGGTTTTCCTGAAACCAGTTCGTCAGATGGGCATGTGACTAAGGGTGTACCTGCATCTTTTGTTTCAAATAAAGGATCTGGAATGATTTTGACTTTGAATGGGGCAATTGGAACACTTGCAAATGCCAATGATAGTTCTCAGGTTTTAGGGGGAATTGCATCCAGAGAATTTGGTAAAATAAATGTATCAGCTTCAGAAGTGAAGGGGAAAAATTGCAGCTCCAGGAACATAGCAAGTTCCTGTAATAGGGAATCCTGTAGTACAGCAAATGACTCATTGAATAGCAGGGCATTCAAAGGGCCTCTGGTAATTACAAACTCATCAGAGTCTTCTGTGAGAGGAATCTCTTCTATGAAGGTGTTACCACAGCACCAGGATGCTGTGCTTGGTTCTCTGGAGTCAGTAAAGCAACAGGAAATGAAACAGGAACAACGTGTTTATGCACTTTTGCCTGATGGACAACAGGGAGTTTTTCTGAGGTATGTGACACCAAACAAGCCTGTAGTTCATAAACCAAGTTTTTATCAGGATAATGCTAATTATCAAAATTGTCAACCAAAGAAAACTGGAGCCATGCAACAACAGCTTTTGCTGAGAATTAAGACTCCTACTTCAGACACACTGGCTGGTACTACTCAGTCAGCAAGCAACTCAGTGCCCTCACTACAGGTGCATAACTTGCAGTCCGTTACTCCTGCACTAGCACAGAAACAGACTAATCTTACTTTTAATGATGCCTTAATCTTACCAGGTGGGTTAATGCCAGCAAATGCCTCTTCGGCAAACTCTAATCCAGCATACTGTGTTCCTCCTGTAGAATCTGGTTATTCTACTAAATCTGCAGGGACACAGTTGCAAAAAGGTTCTGTTGAGAGTATGCAAGTAATAACTGCTAACAACAGGAATAACTTTAGTTGTCAGAAGTCCACGTGGAGTACCCAAAACCAAACTACAAATGTAAAACCTAATTTAAAACAAACTGGGTCGAAAAGTTCAGTGACTGTGAGTCTGCAAAGAAAGAAGAAATTAAAACGGAAAAGGAAGTCGAGTTGCCCAGAACCTCCAAGAAAGAAGGTAATGTTGCACAAAAGGTGTAAGGAAAAGAATCGAGCTGAAGTTGTTAGTGAATCAGGTAGCCCTTACAAACCAAGGGCATCAAAAAAAACTGTGAGAACTTTGAAATTACTTCCTTTTAGTTCCAATCAGCTTGTAAAATGCCCTCGGAGAAATCAACCAGTTGTTGTGCTTAACCATCCTGATGCAGATGTTCCAGAAGTTGTAAATGTGATGAAAACCGTTTATAAATTTAAGGGACATGTTCTTAAGGTTTCATTGTCAAAAAGAACTATTGAAGCCCTTCTGCAGCCAACCTTCTGCAATCCTTCGGATGTAACTACTGATGATTTTTCTCAAAGGAGGTACAGGACAATAAAACCCATTAACCCTGTGAAAGAAAGGTTTGTCTTAAAATTGACACTGAAAAAGACTAGCAAAAACAATTACCAGATTGTGAAAACTACCTCTAATAATACCTTGAAAGCTAAGTTTAGCTGCTGGTTTTGTGGTAGAATATTTGACAATCAGGATAATTGGGTAGGACATGGACAGAGGCATCTGATGGAGGCAACTCGAGACTGGAACTCACTGATGGAATGATGACCAGCGAAGAAAATAAAACTTAAATATGCATTAAAAGTTTTGAAAAAATGGATTGAATTAGGATACACAAGTTATTTTGTATCTCAGTATTGTAACTGAAGTTTAAAAATGATGTAAAGTACTTGTGTTTTAAAAGAAAGAGCATCTTCCCTATTGCCATTAGGTCTGAGAAAGATCCAAGGAGCTTTGTGGTTTCAGTAACTTGTAACTAACTGCTCATACAATTCCATAAAAATACATATTATTTTTTGTTACTACTATCGTGCTATATTTTTATTCTATAGAATGAGTCTTCAGGGCTTTTGTTCTGTATATATTTAAAGATCCCTAAACCTGTAAATATTTTTATACTCTTCAGTTACTTTGTATAAATCTTGCACAGAAATTACCCCTTCCCACCCCCCATTTTTCAGTTCTGTGCATGCACTACTAAAACCAATTTTTAAAATCTTTTCAAATACACACAGCTGTTATCCTGGGAATTTTTGTTATCTTTCACTTGTTAGCTCTTGATTTTGTTTTTCAGGGATTGAACACTATTGTTAGCAAGTGCCTCAAAGATGTGAAGCAGTTTACATGATGTCAACTGTGTAACCATAGGTCCGTGGAGGGCCATTCCCCCAACAGTTTCAGTTAAATAAAGCCATATGTGAATGCTTTAAGCTATATTGCTATGCACCTGACACTTGTACTATTTCTGTGCAGTTTGTCTACTTTCTTAGTGAAGTATTTTTCATATAAATTAATAAAACCTGTTACAATTGTGTTAATGTGGTGAGTCTGAGAACGGAATTGATTGGAAATATACAGTATATATATTCATAATGTATATGATGTTTAAGAATGGTGAACATTCCTAATCTGTATTGACTTTGTCACTATTAAATTTGTTATAACTGGTGTTTATAGAATATGACTGAGGATTTCTAGAAAATGTTTCTGTCTTGCTGCATCTGCCACACACCCTAGAGGAAGGTCAGGCTATGAGGGAGTGCAAAGCACCATATCAGGCCTGTAACTGCATTATAGTTGTATTCCAGGTGGGTGGAATTTGTTCCCATAATGACTTAATATTTTCTCCCCTTGCTTATTCAGATGTATTGCCTTTTAGGGGCACAGGGGTTTGGCAAAACCAAGGCTTGAGTTACTTCTCCCTCATTTTGCCAGCCAGTAGTGTAATGTTCCTAGGAGCCTGCTGCTTCCTGCTTACAGTTTTATGGATAATGATGAAGAGAGAATATGCTTCACATTTCTTAATGTTCATGTGAGGGTATGTAAACAAAAGACTTACCCATAATGACTGAGAGTATACAGATGAAGGTCCTTATTATCCACAGTAATTACTATGTGTAGAGCCTTTGTCCTCCAGATTCTTAATGGAGTCTAGAAGATGCAGTCATTAGTGGAAGTGCCCTTACCATATGGCACTTTTTGCTCAAGTACTGGAAGATTACATTTTAGGTGTATAAGTCAGCTTCCCAAAGTATTGATGGAAGAGCAGTCAAAATTGTACACTGGGCTTGGTGAGGACTGAGGCATTTAAATCTCTGTGGTTTTAACTTGTATGCAAGCTCAGGGTAGTTTTCTGTGACTATTTCCATAAGGCGAAAATGAAGACTGACTTGCCACCAGTGAAACAATTGGAAGTCTTTCATGGATGTCACCGAATGTCACCACTAACAGAATCTGACTTAGGTTTTAAAAAGTGTTAAAATGATTTAAATATTACTTCAGTGGTTAGATATGCTTTTCTTTCTTTCTTTGTTGACAGGAAGATGCACACCAGCTGATGAGTTATGTATGGGAGTCAACTCAAGCACCTGAAGCAGTCAAGACAGCATAGCTTGGGTGAATTATACAGTTGGCATGTGCTCTGTATCAAAGTTGGATCATTTTGTGCTGCACAATGGGATTGAGCTCTGACGTTAGTTTAGCTAGGAATGTCAAAGAAGACTTAGTGTAGTGGTGAGGAACAGTTGGAAAGAAACAGCATTGAGAAAGATCAAAGATGTGTGAAGATTTTTGCCTGGAAGGATCTATTGTCTGCCTCAGCTCTCCTATAAATCTGTGAATTTTGGACATTGCCTTTGCCTTCTTTGGCAAAAATATCTGTGAAGTTTGTTGCTAAACTCACCTGGCACAACTTCAAGGATGACTAATTTTTACTAACAGTTGCTTAGCATTAAGGTGGAAGTTCTGTAGAATTTGGGGGTTTTCTCTTTGTTGTCAGAGTGACAACTTTCAGTGGAATTTTTTTCCCTCTAGTTTGCTTTCCTATGACTTGAGTAATGTTAAATGATATTGTGAAAAAGAACATTGTAAAGCTAGGAAATGCTGAAATAAGGTTGCTTTATGCAATCTTAACTCATGTGTCATGTGTCACTTTATCTACAGACATCCATCTCATTTAGTGCAGAGAATTGTTGCTCCCTCCTGAGCAGTGATTTCATAGTTTGTTTCTCCACCCTTAATTATGTTCTTGTATTATTTAGTGCACACTGCTCAAGTACTGTTCTGAACATACCATTCTTTTGTTACAATCTTTTCCATAGTGCTTTGAGGTCCTAAATGTTTGGCACTTAGGCAGATCAGATTTCAAAGAATTTCAAGTGAGACTTCACTGAAATTAAGATCACAATTAGACCATCAGGAGAAAATTTGGCTTAAGGGATCTGACCAGCATCACAGTGGATGGTGCAGAAAAAGCTGCAGTGACAATATATTGAGTTCTCCAATGAAATATCGAACTGCTTTAACAGTATGAAGCTGCCCTTTTACTGGCTGACTCCTGCAATGTTGGTGTATCTCTCAGCATACTCAATAAATGGGAAAGGTACCTTAAAAATACCCTCAAACCACAGTCTTTCATTACACAGCTAAAATTTATCCCTGAAGTATTTTGTGAACCACATGAAATATATAAATCTATATGGAAAAATATTCAGTAATCTTATATTTAATGCTCATACTGTAAGGGAGATATCTGCTATGGCAAATTAAGGTTGCACAAGTAACCTGATTTGAAGAGTCTTGACTTTGAGTGCTTGACTTTGCAACTATCACGTTTTAAGATAGCTTGTAACATTGCACATAGAGCAAGATAAGCAAACCTTAAATTGGCTATAGTGTTTTGGGACATAGAGCAATAGGTGCAAGCACAGGATCATCAACACTTTGTACAGTATTTGTGTTAGTCCTTGAAAAGGCCTGAAAATCTAGGTCATTATATACTCTTGGCAAGATGTTTATTCATCAGTAAGTAACGGTTGCAAAGTATTGCTTCAGTAATTCCAATGTTTTAACAAGAAACTTGTGTTCAGTATTTGTTACAGAGCTGTTGTCATGTGAGACATGGGTTTTTTACACTTCCTAGGAATCTCTGTCTGCTGCTGGTGGTTTAGATTGAATGAGGAATGTAATTTTGTAAGTTTTGTGTGGGAACACTTGGATTTTTGAGAATGCAAGTTCTTACTCCTTTCATGGAGCAAAATTGTCAGGAGTGATGTGCAGGACTCATTGTGATCTTATCAGGTAGGCAGACAACACTTCTCCTTCGTGCATTATTAAATGTGATACTTTGCCCTGAGTTCTCAGACAAAGAAAATCACTTTAAAGCCTATTTTTTAGTTCTAGTTTTAGCTTGTGTTTTTGGTTCTTTTAGGTATTCAGTTAATGCCAATTATATGGAAGAGAAATTAGCTAACAATATCAAAGAAATATGAGGGGAGAGGTGTGTTGCTATGACTGTCTCAGGTCAGACTTGACATAGCTGCTACTTGGTGCAAACACATGACGACATTAAGTAGTGGCAGCTGCTGGCACTGCAACAGCTGCACCAAGTCACCAATTCCTACATTCTGTAATGGCTGGTGAACCCATAGCATCAGAACTTTTAACATTGCAGGCTTCATCCTGAGAATCAACTTATATTATGCCCAGAATCCAGGAAATGGTAACTTGGTGCAATCCTGTACCTGAAACTTGACTGAACGTTTCTATTCTCCAGCTAAACCTGTGTTTCAAAATACATCTATACCACAGTCCTGCCAAGCTATAAAGCATCTTGGGCATGTAAAGAAGAGTAACTAGTTTGCTTCCTTTCTTCCTGTATACAACACTGAGTATAGTAAAATAGGTGATCACATACTGGTGTGTTTGTTTTTCCCCCCATGGTGGAGCCTTGTTTTGTGCCCGGGATGTTCTAGTCTCAGGCTGAATGGATTATTTTGTGGAAGGTGATGTTGCCTATCAAATCTCTGCCTCGTTCTGTTGTCAAAACTAGAAGGTAGAACATGGTTAAGAAGAAAAGGATGTGAGGATGAAAGTAACTGCATGTTTCTCTAGAGCAGATTTGTTATTTGTAGGTCAAGCCATGATGTTCCATGGAGTGCTGAGCATTTAGAGATGAGGGGCAGGAACAGCAGTGCTTTAAAATGCTCAGTAGTGCTAATTACTTAAAAAAGTGATACTTAGTCTCTCATTTGGAAGTCTGTATGTACACTAGGGTTCCACTTTTTCACACTCCCTCCCCAGTTCTAGAATGATGGTGATACTACACACTTGGAAAGCAATAATTGAAGAACCCTAGAGACTTGTGAGGAGCAGCATAGAAAGGTTAGCTGTTTTGCTAGTACAAAGTTAAAATACTGTGCAGTACATGAGTGAACAGGCAAAGACTCTACATGGATGCAAGGGAAGTTAAATATTGAGTGGTTGCTTTTTCACAGAGCACTTCCCATTGTGAGTATTGCTTGAAATAGCTTCTAAAGTGAAGCTTAAAGTAGCTAAATAACATAAGAGTACAACACAGAGGAGTAAATTAAGCTTGCAGACACCAGTAACTTCTCTTAATTTTGAGGCCTTGACTTGGCATTCTCAGTTTTCTAAACATGACACTAGTATTAAGCATAGTATTGATAAAATACTAATTAGTGCCAGCTGAGCAATATACTAAACACAGTGTTTATGTAGTGCAGTGAAGTGCCATAGGCAGCTTTGTGTAAAGTCTCTCTACATTGGTTTTTACTTGCCAGTGGCTTATTAGCAACACATCTGGGCTAAAAGTATTACCTGTGCTGCAGAGGAAAGAAACTGAGATGCTGCAAGGTAGGTAGCCATGTGCCATAAACATAATATCAGCATACAGTTCTTTCTAGGAGACAGGTGCATTACCTGTAGAAATAACTGATGGAAAGCACAAGAAGGTAGTTGCAGAATACAGTTACAATGTGGTTGTAAGTGATTTGGTGAGATTTTGCTAGTCTTGACTTGATCTTGCCTTAAATCCTGGAGAACACCATCTAATCTGGGAAAAAAGCACAAATCAGGGGTGTATAAAGTGTCAGTTTTGGACAATACCTTTAACACAGATGGGTTTCAGTTCCAGTGAAATCAAACACCTCTAGAACTAATTAACAACTGTTCCTAGAAGGTTTTCATTGATGCAATTTGTACATTCATCAAATTAATTTTCACCACTCTAACATTTGTGGAATGTACTTTGTTCACAATAATACAGTAAGGAAACCAAGTGATAGAACAGTCCTGAAAACAGCAAGTGGGGTTTTTTTGTGTGCATGTGTGCGTCCACAGTAATTCTGTAAGAACTGAATGTGTAATTAGTTTAACAATGAACCAATGTGCTTGAGCCACCAACACTAGGCAATCTGAAGACAAAAGATTTGAAAGCCATTAAGCCAAATATATATATATATATGCCAAAGCTGTAAAACGTGAGAGTTTTCATAACAGCTTGTGAAGGAGCACATACAAATATATACATTAAAATATCAAAACTAGTGAATTGATGCTTTCTTGCTGGAAGGATGCCAAGGAAGGTGATCCAGCAATGCCTCCATACACTATTGACTTTACAGTATTTTTAATTTTATCTGCACATTTGAAAATACAAACAAAAATAGTAATGAAATGGGGTAAAGCTGAGGGAAAGGATAATACATGTCCATTAATCTAAAACATTCAGGCAGCTTTATTGTCACTAATCACATACTGTACAGTCCTATTTTCAACTGGTGCATAGTGGTACATGAGGTCGAGTTGCTCTAACTTCTGGGGCTGTGCACTTTACAAAGAAATTGCTGAAAGCAGTGATCTGTGGCAAATGTGACAAACTGAAAGAGTAGATCACTGTGGGTATTCTCATTTTTAAAATGAAAATGTCCTACAGGAAATCTATATTTAAATATCAGTCAAAGGACCAGGCCCTCATATGCAGTTGTTCTTCACGTGGCTTTGGATACCTGTGTTGTTGCAGATGGAAATCACAAAGTGTATATTCTTTGGCTTCTTTGTGTTGAATGTGAACACTTTTCTGATAAAAGTGATGTGGGTTTGAACTCTGTGAACTGCATCTCTTACTACTCAGTACGTGTTCTTAAGGAGTATTTTCCATCATTTTAGATTTTCTTCTTTTAATCCCTGGTCCATGTCTTGGGATGCGGAAAGAAATTATTGAAGAAGTCTTCAATTTAGCAGTTCAATTTGTTTAAGAAACTCTGACAATGTGTTTCAGTTTTGTTGAGTCTTTTGTGTTGTTCTGGCTGTCAATGAGGACCAGGGAGGTGCGCTGGTGATTCTCCACTATTTCTGCAACACTGTCAAAGCGCTGGAGAAAGGAAACAAAAATGAATTAGTGCTGCCTTCCTTAAGGTTCTGATATTGACAAGTAATCACTGCAGCTTTTTATCTTTGCTTCTCACATCATTGAAGAGAGTAGAGCTATGACTGTTACCAAGTGAGCTGCTCTGCCTTTTAGTAAGAGCAATGATCTGCTCTTAGTTCTGATTCTAGTCATAAACAGATTAAATGTGTACAATGGAAGATACTATGGCCATTAGTTGTCTCATCCTTTCCATTTATGATTGCCACCTACACAGCTGAACCAGAGGTTGTTATGTGCCACAGTAAACTGACTGCTTTCTTTTCCCTTAATGCATACCAGGCTGCAGACTGGCAGCTTGGAAGCTGTGACAGATGTGGTTCAGCCACCTCAGAGAGAAGGCTGTCTCCAGGAGTGATATGGTACAGACAGCCATCAGTGAAAACTGTTCTAGCTATGCAGTCCTATGTAAGTTCTAGCTTGCAGTTTGTCACTATAAGTTAATACCCAGAATCTGCTAAGTCTGTTGCTTTTCCTTTTGGTCTTTGGTCAAATACAGATTTTGGATTATCTTCATTTATACTGAGATAGTTTTTGACCCTTTGTTGAAGGCCAGATGAGCTCCAGGCTATTATTTATTCTGTAATCTCAAAATTGTTGCCTGGGAGGCACATAATTAGGCTAAAACATGCTGACTTTCACATTACTGAAAAGCCTATTCTGTGCAGTGATAACACTGTTTTTATTGGTATTTAGAATCATAGAATCATCAAAGTTGGAGGAGACCTCTAAGATCATCAAGTCCAATCATTAACCTCACCAAACTGGGTTCCAGTTTTTTATTTTGCTGTCAGAGTAATTATCTGTGTGATATAACAGCCAACCAGTGATTTTTTTTCACTGAGAACTAGAGTTTAACATTTTCTTTATGTGAAAACAGTATGAAAAGTAATGTCATTCTCTTTTTTGATAGAGTGTTGAGGGGTTTTGGTTTGGTTTGGTTTTGGCTGTTTTTTCTTTATGATTTTCCAAGTAACTTAACTAGAATCTTAGACAGAAGGTAAATAGAGGACTATAAACGGTTGGAAAATTTATTTAGCAGCTGCAGCTCTGTTAACTTTTTTCCAAACAGTTACATGAGTATGTTTTATACTTCATCTGTGGTTTTAATTACAGTGTGCAGGAGCTGTCACCACATTAGTTTCTCTAGCTTGACAGATCAGTCAGTATAAAGGGTATACTTTTATCTTGATACATGAAGAATCTACTTGATCATAGTGCAATAGATCTTAATCCTTGCTTATTAAAGGTATATAACTGAAAACTGTTAGGAAAAACACCCCCACATCATCTCACCTCTTCACCACTTTTTTCTCTGCCCAGTGCATATTGTCTTGTTGATTCAATGAATCGTATAGGAATGTTGTATACTCTTCTGTTGTAAAACACCACCAGTGTGTATGGCTGTCGTGAGTCCTGGCCAGAGCTCTTTCTTATTAGAAAAGATCCATCCTAAAGAGAGAAAACTAGTAAGTATAGTTGTCTAATTTTTTCCCCAACAACTTTTTAGTTTTACCTTAATATTTTGATTTATATTTGCATTAAAACCTTTTCTCCCATTAGAAAACCTGTACAGCAGGAGATGTGAAGTAGCATGTATTCCTGCCGGCTAACAAAGCCTACCAAAGGTGTCATTTAAGAATTACCTTTTGCTGCTGCCTTTTCTCTTCTCAACCAGAGAGAAAAAGAAGAAATGGATACACAGTGGCAGCTATCTGTTGGGGTCCATGGATTGTTAGGAAATAAAGTTACGATCAGTGGCAGGAGAAGTGAGAAGTGGAGATGCTGTTTCTCCAGAGCTGTAAAAACCACTCTCAAAATCAAGCACCTGCACTGCAGACACTGTAACCCCATGCTTACTAGCTAGCAGTAGTCTACCCTTGGTGATAACCCCTGTGCTCTGCCCCTTTATCCTGCTTTGTGGAGTTAGGCAAGAGTGGAAATATGCTGAGGATGCAACTCTACGTGTTGCTATTCCCTCCTGTGACATTACCTTTTGTAAGGTAATAGTTGAGAGAACCCAAATTCTCCAAATACCTACATGCACAATGAGTAGCAGCATCAGCCTTTCCAAACTAGCTGTTGGCACATGAGCCATTGGACAGTGGTGGAGATCACTTAAAAGTCACAGGGATTGCCTTCTTTTTAACAGATGCCTGTGAGTTATCAGATCTTCCTCAGCTCTCTAGTCTGTAATAGCTTTCTCTGCAGTGCTCTGGTTTTTTGAGTTACACTAATGCAACTTTGCCTTGGGGTGGAAACCATAGTTAAATAGTTTCACCACAGCACAGTTTGACAGTGCTTGCATGGCACAGTATTCTGACCTGTTCAGAGTACGACTGATGTTCTTAGAATATTTCTGTTGTCTTGATTTTTTTTTTCACTTGTAGTTTTTGTTCATGAAATAGACATTCTTTGAAAGTGCCCTACCCTGTTTGATCGGTACAATGCATCTTCTGCCATTTTCCTATCACAGGTAGCAGCATACCATGCTTTACTGTGAACACCAGCATCCTAGAAAGAGAGAAACAGTATTTTACCTGTAAAAAAATAATGATAATAATAAAGAATATGGCCTGTTGGGGACTTACTACTAAATAATGACAGCTGGGAAGAACTATATTGCAGAACACTTTAGAAAACACAGAGTCTACAAAGTCTTTGCCGGGAGTTCACTGTTTTTGTTGGGTAGAGGTAGGACAAAGGAAAACTGGAGTGTCAAAACAGTGGTAACAGATGTGTGATAGAAGGCCAATAAATGACAAAAGAGAGATACCCTGGGGAAAGCAGTCAGGTTCAACTAGAGGATAGTTTGGTATTTTAAAAGAATGAAGCTATTCTAGTAGAGTCTAAAGAGGGTATCCAGGAAATGTTGAAGAATAAATAGACCATTAACAATTTAAATGCTGCTCAGCTGTGGGCTAACCAATGAGGTGTTCAGATTTGTAAGCATCTAAGCTTTGGGAATGAAGTTTCCTGTATACTGTAAACACTATCATGCTTGTCTCCACCTGGCTAGCAGAGAGGTTAGATAAGTGCATCTTTTGCTCTTTTTGTTGTTATTAAATAAGGACAACTGAATGGAGTCCTTACAAAACCAAGTAATAATTAATGTCTTTCCTCTAATAATGCAGCAATTCATGCAGTGCTTTCACCTGAGACATGGATTCAGATCTGGTTCTCTGTTGGGTTAAGTCTGAATATATCCTTACATTTGAAAACAGTGCTCTTATCTAAAAGGCACAATCCCATGCTTACTGTGGAGAAGGATTATATCTGTGGCTGAATACAAGAGTGGCTTATATGTTATAATGCATTTCTTGGGTGCCTCATTTCTGTATGTTACTCCCTGTAACCACCTCACCAAGATTATCCTCCTCCTCTCCATTCTGCTAAGTGAATTTAACCTGCTCTTCCAGTGGGAAAAAGGACTACGTGGATGTGGGCATAGGTGCAGACTTGAAGATACAAGGTAGGAAAAATGACACTCTATAGATGTGGATTCTACTTTAGAAGATAGAAGCTCTCATAGCGAAGGAAGTGCAAAGCTAAAAAGATGTGAGGAGGTGATAGCAGTTGGGAGTGAATGGTACAAGCTGATAATGTGAGTAAGAGGAGAAGTGGTAGAAACCTGGGTAATAAGATGATGCAGGATGAAAGAGCAGTGGAATTTAGGGGAAAAGTACAGGGGATCTTAGAGAAGTCCCAAAAGAAATGGTACTCAAGGAAGTTGGTACCTTGAGCTGGTATTAGGATGAGGTATTAGAAGCAATATGAGACCTATGCATGATCAGACTTCAATAGCTAGAAGATTTACAAGCAGGTTATAAAACCAGCAGTCAAAAAAGTTACCTTTTGCTGAAGAGGTTGATGTAAAATCTAACTCTTAAGTGAGTGGAAAGGCTACAGAAATAGCACTGGGAGTATTTCCTAATGCATACATCTGGATATTAACCTTTCTGGTTATTTGAACAGTTTTGCTCCAACTTTACAGTAACAAGCTTAAAGATAAAATTAATTTTCACACAAGCTTTGTCACCTCTGTACAAAACAGATTGAAGATGAAGTTGCACATTATGGCTGAGCTGGTCTAGCTGGCTTATTGCTGCCAAAAAGGGAATGTCTTGGCTTCTCCTTTGTGCTCATTTTGTTGCTCATCTGATCCCATGGTGAGATAATTCACTTTATTAATCTTGCAGCAAAAAAAAAAATCTGTTTCCTTTTTTTATTTTGCCTTGTTTTGTGTTTGAGTGCCAGGATGGTTTTCTGTCAGTTTGATGAGTTGACTTAGCCCACTGCAGGATCAGAAAGGAACACCAGAGGAGCCTGTGTTTGGGTCCAGGGAAGTTAACAGTGAGGAGAAAGCAGAGCCTCAATTTTGGAGGCATTGCACTAAATTCTTAGACTGGCTTAAGCCACAATATTTAACTTGACCTCCAAAGTTCTGTCATGTATTTCTCCAGTTACACTATTCATTGGAAAAAGAAAGGATGAGAGGAATTACAAGTATGCAAAGGACTCAGCCATGTAGAGAATGAGCCCAGTAAACAAATCTTTGTTCAACAGAACAAGGAATCAACTGCCCATAGACCTTTCTTCTACCACTATCTATGGCCTATAAAGAGGAAGCAGAGAGCTGCTGCCAAAGTTTGGATGGGAACCAAACAAATAATGAACCTCTTGGACATTAATGACATCTGCCAGCACCCCTGTTGTGCAGGATGCTACAGCAAATGATACCACTGAACATAATTAGTGAGAAAATAACATGAAAAGTTAAATCTATTATTTTTTAAAAACAAAATGGATATTTTATTAAGCTCTGTTTTTGCCCATGGCTGTTACATAAAAACTGCAAATGTAATTGCTACAAGCTGTTTATTTAGAGTCTGCTGGATTGTTTATTTGAAAGTAATTTTTAGAATAAATATCCAGTATGACATGCAGTTAAAATTTTTCCAGAACTTCAAATCCTTTGTGTTCTTCACTGTTGTATTATCTTTGTCATGTCAGAATTTATAACATTTAATGTTCCTGGCTCTGCATGATAGAACCTTTGTTTTACACTCAACAGAACTATTTTTACCTTGTTTGTGACTACTAGGCTAATAAGAATGGCTTTCTGCATTTTGTGGTCTCCCTTCATCCAACATGAGAGGAAGGAGAATAGCACTGAAATGAAAATAACTTTGCATTTGCTTAGATTATTCAAAGCCTTGTGTTGCAACAGAGCACATAAAAGAATTGGCCATAAAACTGACAGCATTAAGTGTAATGAGAAGAGATCTGTTTAAAGGAACAGAAAGGAGTAGGATGGCAGAAACTAAAACACATGGGGAGAGGCATCTCAGCATCATCGTGTCTGCTTGGTGCACATTCTATTTGTTCAGTGCACAGTATGTGTAGTAGATATAAGTTAGAAAAAAAGAGGCAATTAAAAGCTCTTTATAGCCATCTCTATCAAAGATTAGACTTATGTCCATCACTATGTATGAAAGCATGAACTGGGGAGTCAGGAAGACATGACACTAAGGAGCTATTTTGAGTTCTGTTTGAAGTGGCTGGTAAAGTGCCAAGGTTTGGTATAATGTTATCTACGTACTTTCCTACAGTTTGTTAAAGCTCTCCTATGCTATATATTTCAAAACATTTTTAAATGAAAGTTAAAATTCAGATAATTTGTGCTACAGAACATCTTCACTGCAAAACAGAACATAGATGCCCTCCACAAAAGGAGTGTCATTTTCATTGTGAAAGGGGTGGAAATACTCTTTTCAAGTAAAGGACAAAAAGATGTCTGTAATATGAATTAGCTTCTGTAATATCAAGTGTTGTACCTGGTCTGCAAAACTCGGAACAGATGAAGTGCTGCTGTGAGGGGAAGTACCCAGAGAACGGTTTGGAACTTCTGGCACTTCTAGAAGAGAGAAAGAACAACAAGTATAAGTTTTCAAAGTGTATTTGTCATGATATAAGAAACTGATTTATTACAAGGACTTTGGAAGACCTGGAAATGCTTGACCTTCTGTATCCCTCAGGAAAGATAAATGGATGGGCCCTATAAAAGCTCTGGGACACTTGGCTGCCCAGAAGAGGAGTTTTGCTTATGAAGAAAGAAACTGCTTGGTTAAGAACTTGGTTAATAGCCAAAGCTAGAATTAGTCCAACTGAATTGTTTGTATGCATGTGCAAGAGGTGCAGGCAACTAAATCGAGAAGCAGAGCTAGTAGGAAAGATTATGAAGCTTAATTAGATTGTAATAACAAAGCATAGTAGAAAAGAGTCATTAGGGCTGAAGTACAAATGTCAAAGAGTAAGAAATCAGAAGTGAAATGGTTGACTAGTGTTGCACAATAATGGAATGATAGAAATATGGGAAATAAGTGTAGATAGATAACTGTTTTCTGGTAAAACAGAATCTTGGTCCAAGAGTATAGGTGTCTGCTACAGTTACTTGTGAGCAGAGTTGGGTGCAGATCATGATACTAGAGAAAATGATTGTAGAAAATTAGGTGTTACTTATTTTGTTATTATGGGAAGTTTTATTTCCTGAACATGATGATCTGAAGACTGCACTATCAAATCTTCACTAATACTAGTTTAGATTTTGGTTTAAAAAGCAGTAAGAATGTTCTAGAGGAGGCCATAGAGTGACCAGAATTAAAAAATTCAATTCGTAGAATCATCAAGGCTGGAGGAGACCTCTAAGATCATAAAAAGTCCAACTGTTAACCTGTCACTGCTGTAACCCCTAAACCATATCCGTCAGCACCATATCCTTTTAAACACTTCAGGCATGGTGACTCCACCATTTGGACTGGAGAACTCAAAGACATCTGTGTGATGTAGTTTTAGAACTTCTTTTGTGGTAAAGATGTGGCTGTCTGGAAGCTGCATTCCAAGTAGTGAGGAGACACTGTAAGGAGCAGATCGAGCTCTCAATGAACTAATAATCACCTGAAGAGGGCTATTCCATGTTAAGAATTTGGGTTTTTTTTTTTTCTGTAAAATTCTGATTGACCAGCTACAAAGCTACAGCTGAAAAAACAGATTGTAGAAATAAAGTAAGAACTGCCAGAAGTCAGGCTGAATTAGGCTTTACAAAAGGACATTAAAATAAGTAGTAAAATATTCCTTAGCTGTGTAAAAAAGGAAAAAGAGATGAGGCTTTATGGAGTAAGGATTTAATGGATTTTTAAGGGTGATCTAGGTAGCAGATTAATGACAGGCTGAGAAAGTTGGGGCTGTTCAGCCTGGAGAAGAGAAGGTTGTGTGGGGACCTCATAGCAACCTTACAGGATCTGAAGGGGCTCCAGGGAAGCTGGAGAAGGACTCTGGGTTAAGAACTGCAGTGATAGGACAAGGAGCAATGGGTACAAATTGAAATAGGGGAAATTTAGATTAGATATTAGGAAGAAGTTTTCCTGTGAGGGTGGTGAGACACTGGCACAGGTTGCCCAGGGAGGCTGTGGCTGCCCCAACCCTGGGGGTGTTCACAGCCAGGTTGGCTAAAGCCTTGAGCAACCTGTTCTGGTGGGAGGTGTCCCTGCCCAGGGCAGGGGGTTGGCACTGGATGATCTCTAAGGTCCATTCCAATCCCTTAACATACTATGATACTAAACAATAGTAGTTCTGGTGCAGAAATGGAAATTTCCACAACCAAATTGAAAGCAAAGCTCAAATAACTTAGTACAGTTGAACTTGTGGGTCTGCATAATCTTTATCCTAGCAATTCTAAAAACTGGCACATGAAATTCAGGAGTGGTAACAGTTACTTTAAATAGTTTTCAAGTTAGGGTGGTACCATATCATTAAAGAAGACAAAACATAATTGTTATAACTAAAGTGGAAAAATTGACCAGAGCAACTACAGGCCTTTTGGTCTGACTACATACAACACAAGACCCTAGGAGACAATTTGAAGAACATTAAGATTTGGAGGTAAAGGTACAACCAGCTAGAGAAAATCTGAAACCTACCCTAGTAGATAAAACATTTCATAAAATAACAGAGTTCTACAAAGAGGGAATATGGTAATATACTTAATCTGGACTTCAGTGGAGCATTTGATAATGTGCCATATGGGAAATTAGTACTTTTAATGGAGAAGATAAAAGTTAGCTCTAGGCTTGCCTAGGGACAAAGCAGAGGTGGCAGGTTATGCTAAAGGGACATTAATAATCGGGACCAGTTGTATGTGTGATTAAGTTGTTACTGGACCTGGCACAGAAGAAGATTATGTTAAAGAAAGTTTACTAATCAGAACATCATTTAGCACCAGATGACCTCGAAGAATAGTTGCACTTCAGCAAATAGTAAGAATTTATGCTTCAAGGTGAAGCACACGAGTTGTGTGACAGGAGCAGACAGATTTGGGAGCATCAGTCAGTGGCATCAACGTGAACCATTATTACACTTCCTCAGCACGGGAGATATAATTGCAACATACATCAAGCAAAGGTTTCCAGGAAATAGATGCACTAATAACAGCATGTAAATTTAAACTACACCAAATGTAGATTTCTAGGTGCAATTCTCACCATCTATTTACAGGGTAAAAGATATGCTCAGATTGAATATGCGCAGAAAAGGGTTTGTAGGAAGGTCAGACAAGTGTCTGCTGACAAGAGACTAGAAAAATGTTACATCTAATTTACACTTCTGTGCAAAGAGAGTTCATATACATATTACTAATTTGTTTGTAACTGTGAACTGAAACAAAGTCCCTCTTGGAAAGAATTACTTATAGAAGAGCTTTAGCATTTACCATTATAAAAATAACCTGGTTTTTTTTTCTCTTCTGTGAGAAAGAATAAATTGGATGCAATAATAACCTGTCTGTCTTCTAGGCAACAGAAGCCTGTAACAGCCCAGAAATGTCATATTTAGGATTCTTCTGTGGCAAGGAAGGTTGATAGAATCTTTATTATAATGGAAAATGACCCAAACTGTCTTTAGTAGGAATTTCCAGTAGTCATAAACGGAAATGAAGCACACAATTTCCATCAAAAAACTTGACATACTTCCCTTAATAGCTGAGCTAAGACCCTGGATACTTGATCTCCTCTTTTTATGCATTACAGATACATTAATTCCAAACTAATTAATATGCATGGCATTTTAAAATAATCTTAATTCAAAGATTAATTTGAAATTACAAGTTAATCACATTTTAATTCAAAGACTGAATTATACTTACTTGGTAGAATCGAGGGCTTTTGGAGCAGAGGCCTGAAATAAATATCAAGAGATTACAGAAAGATCTGAAAATATGCAAGTTGTGTATTTGAAGCATCTCACCCATTTGTCTGTTGAGAAATAAGGGTCTGATACAGGTATTTTAAGAAATGATATCCCACTAATACTGACAACTAGGAATTTAAATATGTGGTTTAAATCTCTATCACCTTATTAGAGATTATATCCTCCCATGGTTTTTGGTGATGGTTATAGCATTTGGATGCATTCATTTGCCATGCTTTAATTTTTTGCTACTGTGAGGCTTCAGGGAACATGACTCAAATAGCAACAGAAGGCTACAGTGGAAACAGTGCTCCCCTTTGAACCTCTCAGAGCTGTGTTCAGGCTGAGCAGGAGGTGCTGGTGCATTGAAATATTCAAAGGGTGATGGAAAGATATCTTACTTCTGGGCACCACTTGGCAGGGGTGGGAGTGGAAGCTCTTGACTGGAACCTCTTCGTCGTTCTGCTGCTGTAGGTCTCTCTGTAGTTTGGGAACACAAAAGCTAGAGTCAAGATTTCTTCAGAAATATGTTGTCCCAGATAAGAGTCACAGTAGTTGAAGGGAGGTTCCTTTTACTATAAATTTTGGGGTTTTCCTTACATGGCAACTTGCCATCGTGCTGCTTTCTGTGTTAACTAGTGGCATGCCAGCACATTGCTAGGCGAAGGGCTGCACTGTGATTGCCTGCAGGGCTCAGTGGGAGACTTGCCAGCTGAGAGGAGAGCTGTGTGCCACGGGGAGGACCTAGGGCAAGCTGTCTGCAAGGGCTGGGCTGGTGGCTGCATCTTACCCTTGGGTTAGACAGCAGCTCCTGCTGAGCTTTTGCCTGGAGGAGCTGCTGCCTCACACAGAGGCAGGACGAGTTTTCTGCCTGTGTGAGGGACTGGCTCTTGCCAGGAGTCAACCTCTTCTGGCTCAGCTCAGAATGATGTGCCTGCCCATTGCCTCCTTTCCCTCTTCTCCACTTACAGGGCTCTATGGCACATTGCTGGGCCGTTATTGTCCTACACTGCCCCACCAGGAACCTCAGTAGTTTTACTGTGACTGCTTTTAGAGAACAATGATATTCAGTGCAACTGAGGCTGACCAGCTTGAAACTGCTAAAGCCAAACACCCCTCAAAAACCTAGAATAAGATGAATATGGTGGTGTTTGTTTCACGTTTTTAATCAAAAGGAAATTTCATTCTGATAAATGTCAACTTATTCACTGTAGTGGAGATAACTTACCTTCATTTACAGTTAAGTTCTCTTTGGAAGGTAAACATGGTTTCTGCAATAGAACAGGACACTAAATATAAAATTGGATGTCACTTGTACAGCAAATAATTCTTATACTTTTTGTGAACTAGTTTATATTTAGAATTTACAACATCCTACAGGAATTAGGAGGCAGAGACATGGCCATTCTGTGAAATGCCTCTAATTGTATGACCTTGAAGCTTGGGATTTTGCAAAGTAGATTTGGAAAGAAGCCCAGTTTGTGGATATAAATATGTAGACAAAAAGCAAAGTCTAGAGATCCATGCTTTTTTCTTTTTCTTTTAACTTTCATTAGTAAGTTTATGGTCTAACAAATGGTTCATTCTTATCTCAAGCCCAAAAATGAGGCATTTATCTCAAATAAGCCAAAATTTGTTTTTCACCTTTATTGAGCTATGCTTACAAATGTCTCACACATTTCTTCATACTGAAAGTTAAACTGTCAGTTTAGCTCACAGTAAAAACTCAACCAACCTTCCAGTTCTCAGAACTGTTCCCTTTTGGAACAATGATAATACACTGCCAGTTTTGAAATATTTTTCAAATTAATTTCTTTGAAAATTTGAACCAGTTCCCTCACTTCCTCTCACAAGAAGTTTAGGGATATTCTTCTACTGATGAAATACTAAAAAACCTCTGAGAAATTCTGGTAAAATCCTGCACATGCCTTGTGCTATCATTCTTACAATGAGCTCATGTTCCCCATAGGCAGCTCTGTATATTTCTGGGAGTACTTCTGTGTTCCCATTTATTTCTCAGTTATTCAGTTCTTGCACTGTGTTTATTGTTCCATCCTAGAGTACTGAATATGAACATCCCTTTCATCAAAATATTTTTCTGCTTGAGCTTTTTCACTGCTCTTAGTTCATATAATGGCACCCAAATATTTCCCTTATTTATAACTCTCCTTCCCTTAGTCTTTTTATTCCTTTGTGTTGTACCCAAACTTATTACAACAGGCTGAAGAAGTTGGGGCTGTTCAGCCTGGAGAAGAGAAGGTTTTGTGGAGACCTCAGAGCAACCTGCCAGGATCTGAAGGGGCTCCAGGTAAGCTACAGAGGGACTCCTTGTTAGGGAGTGATAGGATAGGACAAGGGTCAATGAGTACAAATTGAAGGAAGGGAAATCTAGGTTAAATATTAGGAAAAGGTTTTTTTACTGTGAGGGTGGCGAGACACTGGCACAGGCTGTCCAGAGAGGTAGTGGCTGCCCCAACCTCAGGTTGGCTAAAGCCTTGAGCAACCTGTTCTGGTGGGAGGTGTCCCTGCCCAGGGCAGGGGATTGGCACTGGATGATCTCTAAGGTCCATTCTAGCCCCTATGATATATGATATAAAATTAAGTTTTACAATAAATTACAAATTTAATAAAATTATTGTTCAATTATGCAATTGCAAGTCAACTTACTGGTGAGTTTCCCAAATTAGAAGTTTTCTTGCTGAAGATCAGAGGAAAGGGAAAAAAGAAAGTATGGTTACTTAGCAGATAAATGACTTCATTTAGCCACGACTCTTTGAGCAGGTTGGACCAGATGACTCACTGTGGTCCCTTCCAACCTAACTGATTCTGTGATCAGCTTCATTGATTCCCAAGATATTTCTGGCTAAGATGGGATGCAGCTGATAGCTGTAGCAGTTGGAAATAAACAAGACCAAGGGTATCAGATGTAATGTGGGTACTTTGGAAAGGTACTTATGCAAGGAAGCTACGCTCTGGCCAATACTTAAGATGACAACTTGGGTGGGGCAGAAGAACTTTAATGAAAAACAGAACTTTCTGCACTTAACAGGCTTGAATGTGCTAGTGCTGCAGTATGGGACTAAATGAAGCAAGTCAGCCAGCATCTGCCATCAGTGGGCAACACCACTGGCATACAAAGAGTATTCCTCCAGAAATAAAATGATAGCTTGCCTTTACCTAATCAGGATATCTTTCACCAGCAACATTAAAAATGATTCCTGAATTCCAATTGCCATAGGCAAGGATAGATGTCAGCTCCTCATACAACTATGAAACCCACCCCCATCAAAGAAGTAGTTTTATTATTTTTACTCACAGGCCCCTTGGTAATGGAGATGGAGCTGCTCCAGTGGGAAATCTGGATTCTTGTGTGGAATTGAAGCTCTGATCTAGTGATCCAAGCAATATGTTTAGGATACATTGTTAGCTGGATCCAAACTGCATTTTCCTCACTTCCATTTTAGTGTTAATGTAATAAAAGTAAAAAATTCCAGTGGTTTACTTTTGTCTTAATCTGTTTTCACTCTGGTAATCCTAGAAAACAGTTCAGTTACTCTTCTTGCTTATTGCTGACTGGTACAGATAAAATATACACTGACACACTACACTGCAAGTGATATTAGATCACCAGTGGCATATTAATCCTTCTCATATCGCCATGTTTTCAATACAGAATACTTACTTTCATCATTACTATTTGCTTCATGGTCCTGCAATGGAAAAATAGGATAGGATTTGATATGAAGTAATTAAAAAAGCAATTACTGTGTTCAGTTTTGGGTCCTACACTTCAAGAAGGATGTTGAGGTGCAGGAACATGTCTGAAGAAGGGCAGTGGAGCTGGTGAAGGATCTAGAGCACAAGTCCTGTGAGGAGTGGCTGAGGGAGATGGGGGTGTTTAGCCTGGAGAAAAGAAAGCTTGGAGGAACCTTATCATTCTCTACAACTACCTGAAAAGAGGTTGTGGCCAGGTGGGGGTTGGTCTCTTCTCCCAGGTAATAAGTGACAGGACAAGAAGAAACAGCCTCAAGTTGCACCAGGGAAGATTTAGATTAGATATTAGAAAAAATTTCTTCACTGAAAAGGTGGTCAGTACATAAAGAATGAGACCGAAAGAAGGTT
>NW_008681192.1:0-33965 GCF_000695815.1 Acanthisitta chloris | reverse complement strand
GTGGTCAGGCATTGGAACAGGCTGCCCTGGCAAAGTGGTAGAATCACCATCCCTGAAAGCGTTCAAAAGGAGCGTGGATACGACACTTGAGGATATTGTTTAGTGGTGAACATGGCGGTGCTGGACTAACTGTTGGTCTTGATCTTAGAGGTCTTTTTCAACTTCAATAATTCTTTGATTATTAAATGAGAATCATATAATCATCAAGGATCATCAAGTCCAGCCATTAACTTGCCACCCCTAAACATTATCTTCCAGTGTCAGATCCAGGCATCTCTTAAAACACTTCCATGGATGGCAACTCCACCTCTCTGGGCAACCTATTCCAATGCCTGACCACCCTAAATAGTGGTCAGTACATAAAGAATCAATATGGTTCTGGTGCCCGTGGTAATTTTTAAAGAAATATTTGCATGGAATGCATAGAATATCCAGAGTACTTTTAAACAGCTTTTATGATGTCTTTTGAAAAGTTTTAAGCAAACATCAATCTGATTTTGAACTTTCTAATAATCTTGAGATTGATTGTAGCATTGAGAAAATCTGGCCTGAATTTTGCAGAGAGACCTTTTGGTTTGTGTTTAATTTCTGAGCTGGAACACACAAATTTTGCAGCAGACTTGAATGTACTAAGAACACATCTTCCACTGCATGGAGGATACTGTATAGATTGTCTTTTCACCATGCTAGAATTGAATTGATCCAACTAATTTCTCAGCTTCTTTTGGAGATGTTCACTTTTGGCTCCCGCTTCTTGTCTTTTAGGGAGGCTCCCATATGATAAGCAGCTTTCAAAGAGGCACCAGTTATTAATTTGTTCATCTTCATCTACCAGGGTAATGGCTTGCCACTAATGTTGGTCACAAATGCACCCACCCTCTGGCTGGAGAGGTATAATCCACCATCCAACAGTTGGGGAAGTGAGATGTGGAGAAATTTTTCTCCCAGTCAGCCCAGGCCTCTGAGAGGAACAAGAGTTACAGTTCCATGCACATGATCAGTGCTGGTTAGTGTTGACAACATTGGATTGAATGGAAGCAGTTAACAGATGTTTCAGTTATTGTTTTGCTCTGTCAGTGTGCATAGGCAGGGATGGAAAGGCACAGCACAGCACTGGACAAACATCATGCTCATTACCATGTTTTTGTTTCAAACTGTAAGGGCTGACACTTACACAACAAGCAAAGACCCAGCAATTTGGACTACACTGCGTAAATCTTTCTTAGGCTGCCTCTTGTGACAAACTGGATAGCTGCAAGTACCCAGGAGCTGAATACAGCCCTGGTACAGATGAATGTTTGGGAGCTTCATCCTTGGAGCTGTAACCAACTCAGCATGTGTCTCCAGCACAAGGATAGTCTCTTGATTCTCTGCAAAGCTAGGATGATATCCATCTCAGAGGTAAGCTCTGAGAATGCATTAGTGGAGAGGTTTCAGCTTCAATATGGCACTTGAGGCTGTTCTGAAGCAGTAGTAGTGTTAGTGCTGATCAGATAGTGGAATTTCTGTCCAACAGTTCCCTTCAGAAGCATTGCTTTTCCCTAATCTTACATTGGTAAGAAAACCTGAGAAATCAAGCTGTTTCATGAAAGAGAAATCCTGAATATGGTATCACTTGGGAATTGCTTAGCATCCCACAGGATAGAGATCTAAATGGGAAGGACCTTGTGACGAGGTGGAAGGGAAACAAAAAGGCTGATGCTGTTTTATGTACAAAATACTTGTTATATATATAAATTTAAAGACTGAAAGTAAGACTATAAGATATTCATATATGACCTGCATTATGGTACTATAACATCTAATACTATGATCTGACCCCAAATTCCTAATTTTAAGTGTCTAATTTCTCTATATAGTTTTTGGTAGGCTAAGCATTTCTTAGGGACAATTCCAAGCATTGGGACAGGACAGAGTTAGATGCACATAGCTTTTGGCACAGATACTTTTGCAGGTACTGTCACCCTGTTTCTTGACAGTTGGCTTTCATGCATTTGCTTTTGATGATTTATATAGTTAAGACAAGTTCCTAAGTAGTTGCTTCAAAAAATCTTGGTTCTAGCACAGTGGAAGAGACAGACTGGGGAAAAGTGTGCAGTGAAAAGAGCATTGACTGAAATATGGCCTTAGGAACCCAAAGCTTGTAATTAGTCCTTCATGGACTGCATTTTCTAGTCATACTGGTTACTCACACTACCCAGTCTGACATTTTAGAAGGTTTCCATTTTCAGAAATCATTAATCATTCATCATCTGAGAGCAATGAGGCTCAAGGACAATTCTTTAGATTAGACGAAAATCACTCTTTGGTACCTAAAGTAAGGTTCTTGGTGTTCAACTTGTATTTTTTAGTACAAGAAATTATTTTTGTGGACTGAGACATACATCCCTTAAAACATTGTACTTTGTCTTGGATCAATACAGATTTGTCCAATGCACTTTTGTCCAAAAGATGAACAGTGACAATTACAATATTAGATTAATCTGACATTCAGTCATCTGTCTCTGTTATTTAATCCAGATACTATCTATGCATATATATATTTATAAACACAGGACAGCCTAAGTTTAACACATTCTTTCATAGTGGCCCATGAATTACTCACTGGTTTTGGAGGGAGACGACTTCTGGGAAGAGGCAAAATATTTCTGAAACATATACACAATAAGTTAAGGTGAGGAGGATTTATTTACTGAATTGCTTGGCTCAGATATGCTTTACAAGATATCTAGAGAGCAGGAGGTATGTAGTAAATGGATTTAATTTCAGCTGTGCATCACTGCTGTGGTTGTGGTGATGCTGTGCCCTTGGTGTGGAACTACTCTAGAAGAGCTTCTACCCTAGACGTTGTGTCCCCCTGCAGCTGTGCACAGGACCTCACCAACCCCATAACACACTCAGTGTTGTGGATTCCACCTGCTCTTCCTGGGGCACATGACCTATTTCATAAAGCAATGTTGTAGAGATGGTTACAAAGCAGCTTCCTGCACTTCTGGGGACACAGGAGTGAAATAGGCTGGATACTCAAGTGTCCTTTGTCTCTTTTCCTCCAAAGACTTGGAACATAATTTGTGGATTTATTGTGTCCAGTTTCTTTGCAAGTAATCCTGTGCCCCTGCAAAAACATCTCATTTGTAAGGGTGCAGAGATGGCTAACAGGAGTTTAAACTGGCTTGCAGAGATGTTTTATTCCTGCACTGGATCCCTAAAGAGATATTCCAAAAAATACCATTCTGGCTTGACTACAGAAGTTCACAGGGAAATGAAAGCTTTTGGTTCTCAGTTTTCTCCGAACATCTCTAGCTATCTGAGTGTTTATTGTCTAAAGGCTACACATTAGAGGGGAGAAAATGTTGTCTCTGCTAATATTTTCTCTTGATTTAAGCTGCTGTGGCCTACCTGGAAGTATCCGGCTTAGGTAGCTCTCTGGTCATGCTGTGCATGTGGGAGTGCTCTGGATTCTGAGCAGTCATAGACAGAAGTGGCTTAGCAAACCTAGTAATAAAACATGCATTGAGACAGGAAAATTATATTTAACCATTATTAATACAAAGAAAACCTCTCGTTCTCCTCCCCTATCCCCTCAAAATTGTAAGAAGGACCCTTTAGAGGTATTTCTTGTGAATAAGTATTACATTTGGGTTATTGAAATTAGATTCGTGGATTGTTAAGGGGTTGGAATGGATCTTAGAGATCAATTAGTGCCAACTCCCCTGCCCTGGGCAGGGACACCTCCCACCAGAACAGGTTGCTCAAGGCTTCATCCAACCTGGCTTTGAACACTGCCAGGGTTGGGGCAGCCACAGCCTCCCTGGGCAACCTGTGCCAGTGTCTCACCACCCTCACAGGAAAAAATCTTTTCCTGATAAAAAGCTTTTTCCTGATAAATTAACATAGAAATGGGTGAAAAAAAATCTTTGTGGATACTCTTTGTGTAGGCAATTTAAATAGAGAAATTTACTTTATGTATATCTTCTAGAGAAAGAATTACCAAATTACCAAATATGTAGTATCTAGATGAGAAAAAAATATTTTCTGACAAGTTTTAAATAGTGCATAAACATTCAGAACAATGGGTTACCTGTTTGCTGGTGGTGGTGATGGTTTTTCCTGTAAGAGAAAATGCACTGAGTTTTTTGGTCACTTTTTGATTGAATAAAATACATTTGTATGATCCTATTTATGTTAGCATATTAAGATATTATTTTTTCCATTGTGGTAGATATTTCTACCAGAGCTCTGTCTGGTAATCTGCAGTAGGATGGGAGAGACAAGAGCTAAATATCAGTAAATCTGCTTTGGCCAGATGTTGTGTCAGTACCAGCAAGTGGGAAGAGAATTACTGTGTCAGAACTGTCATTGCTCCTCTGCTGCAGTTCTGCTCCTGAAAAGCATTGCCTTCAGCTGCTGCTTCCCAGAGTGGATCACAGGACTAGGAAACTTCTGCCCCTTCCCATTTACTCTATTCTGCAGACCTTCTGTACTGGTTTGGCAGCTTTTCTGAGAAGGGAGTGTCAGAGAGTTTTAAGTGCAGTGAGAGATTTGTTCCCATTTTTCCCCCCTTTGAGAGACTGTTCATGTTGTTTTACAATCACATCCGTACCCTGCCTGACAATGAGAGTCATAATGTAGAAAGGCCTCACCTCTTCTTCAGGAACCTCGTAGACTTCTGTAGGACAGGGAGGAAAAAATGTATTCTTTGGTTAGCAAAACCATACTGCATGTTACCAGAAAAACTGATCTGCATTTGTGTCAGTTGTACTTCTGACTCTGGAAAAATAATGTGGAGAATCTGCTCAGAATTTGATTCTGCCTCTAAAACCCTGGAGTAGCAACACTTATGGTCTTCTAGTGGGAACTTCAGGCAAAGTCCCTGGAATTCTGATAAGCAGTCACTGTATTAATGAAGCTTCCCCACTACCCCACAGTCCCAAACCAAAGCCAGATGAATGCTTGTGTTGCACAAACCTGGGACAGTTTGGAACAAATGTGTTATCACACCTGTGCTAGCATTTAGCCTTTCCCTGACTCTCGGTGAGGAAGAGATCAGGTGAATCACAAATACAAGCTGGCTCATTTGTGCCAGCATCCGTTCCTGAACTCTGACCCACAGATGTATTTTAATTCATGGATATTCAAAGCCAGATGAATGCTTGTGTTGCACAAACCTGGGACAGTTTGGAACAAATGTGTTATCACACCTGTGCTAGCATTTAGCCTTTCCCTGACTCTCGGTGAGGAAGAGATCAGGTGAATCACAAATACAAGCTGGCTCATTTGTGCCAGCATCCGTTCCTGAACTCTGACCCACAGATGTATTTTAATTCATGGATATTAAAAGCAAAAACCACAAACATACTTTTCTATGTCCAGTTTGTTCAATGAAAATGGAATCCTATTTCAATAAATTTCATGCCAGGCTTCATCATTTTATGAAGCCTAAATGTCTTAGTTCCCACCAGGGGGAGATGTTTTATTTTTCAGTAACATTTGTCAGGAACTGGTCGTTGCTTGGCACTGATTTACAGAAAGGCTGACATTGAAAAGGGCATTTATAGGTGTCTGGAAAGTAACTCACAAAAATCCTCAGTCATTCAGAAAAAATTTTAGTTACAAATTTGTAGTTTATGACTTGAAAGCTAAACACATTGCTGATGAATATGCAAAGCTTTTTAAAGAGCTGTGTGATCAGTTTGTAAAGGTTACATTCCAAGCAATTAATGAGATAATGACGATGCAAAACAACTCTGAGTTGACACAGGAAGATTAAACAAGTATATCTGCACTTATGAGAGCAAACAGGATTATTTGCTTCTGCTTTTGGCTCTTTTTCCAAATAAATTGCTCTTTATAGAATTTAAATGGGAACACTTGGGAAATGGGAATGAGGCACATGGTGTGATTCTTGGGGATGTCGTCTGCAGGGTCAAGAGTTGGACTTGATGATCCTTGTGAGTCATTAAGAAAAGTACTGCCAGCAGGTTGAGGGAGATGATCCTGCCCCTCTACTCAGCTCTCATGAGGCCACACCTGGAGTATTGTGGCCAGTTCTGAGCTCAAGACAAGAGGGACACGGAGCTCTTGGGGCAGGTCCAGCAGAGGGCAACAAAGATGCTGAAGAGACTGGAGCACCTCCCTGATGAGGAAAGGCTGAGAGAGTTGGGGCTGTTCGGTCTTGAGAAGAGACAACTGAGAGGGACCTCAGTAATGTATTCAAGCACATGAACAGGAAGTGCCAAGAGGATGGATCAGGCACTGTTCAGTGGTGGAAACCTATAAAACAAGAGGCAACAGCAAAAACTGATGCCCAGGAAGTTCCACCTGAATACAAGGAGTATTTACTGTGCAGTCACTGAGCAGTGAACAGATTGCCCAGAGAGGTTGTGGATTCTCCCTCACTGGAGGTATTCAAGAACCATCTGGACCCAATCCTGTGCTATGTGCTCTAGGATGGCTCTGCTTGAGCAGGGAGGTGGGACCAGATGACCCACTATGGTCCCTTCCAACCTAACTGATTCTGTGTTTCTGTGGGCCCCTTCCAACTCTGAATATTCTGTGATTCTGTGGCTTATCACAGGACATGTAAAACATCAGTCTATATGGAATTTGTTTATGGCTACATCTTGATGTGGTTTTAAAGTATTTGGTCTTGATTTCTATAGTGAAATGGGATTACTAACATAGTGAGGCCTATAATTGTTTTTGCTATATTGATCCATTTGCATTCCTCCACTAGAGCAAAAGACTAAATTAATTTGGGGCAAATGACTTATTCTAGTCTTCTTCATGCTGAAAATGGATTTACTATTCAAGCTAGACAAAGTGACTGCTACAACATAAAAAAAACTAATAAACCTATGCCACAGAGTTTGTGTTGTGAATACATCAAAAGTAATTTAATATTCCTCAATCTTAAATTATTTTATTTTAACAGTGATAGGAGCTCCACATACCTTGCATATCAGAAGTAAGAGATGGCTTTGGAGAAGTAGGGGGAGCTGGCTTTGTTGTCTTCATAAATCTGTTCACAGGAGCTAAAAACATATTTTATTCACATTCGTATATGCTTACTCGTGTGTGTGCATACATGCACATATATTTATATATATACAACTGTTAACAAACTAACAATGTAACACTTATAAAATAAGAAATATTAAGTAGGTACAAGTGACAGCCTTTTTGTGTGATCTTGAATAAGTCAACTGAGGCAAAAAGCAGCTTTAATTTTAAAAGGGAAACATTATTCATTGTTCATGCCTTCCTGAATAGGCTTGATACTGTCATTGATGTCAGAGAGCAGAACTACATACTCTTCTCTGTTTACTTTTCACCTTTGGTCTGTAGTACTTTTGATCTCCAGCTAAATATACTTCAAACAGTGAGATTAAAAAATATTAAAGAAAAATAATAATTCAAGGTCTGTCTCTATCTAATATCTAAAAATGCCTCTTTTTCTCCTGAGGCACTTCAGCAAACAGGGAATTTTAATGCTGTGGCTCCCTTGGATGAGGAGGGAGATCACATGCCATGAATAGGTTTCTGGTTGTACAAGGGCTGGACTTTGAAACAGCTGAGTGAGAGAGGCAGAAATTAAACATGGCTTCCAATAAAATTAAAAATAATAAAGCCAAAAATAATTTTCCTTGGCCTTATCATGGGCCAAGGGAGTCAACTGCCTTTTTGCAGGCTGTGCCATCTTTAATAGCTGCACCTCCTCTTTGATCCCTAGAGACAGACATTAATTTGATCAATTTTTTTCATTGTTGCTCCTAATAAAGCCATAATTATTAGCTTAGATGACTACAACTCACTTCTTGTAGGTAGTGACGTGCTGCTTTCTGTGGGTTCAATATAGTTATCATCATCATTGTCCACTGGTACAATGTAGTTATCCTATGAGAAATGCAGGACAAAAATATACCAGTTAAACCTCTGTCATATCAACAACCTGTTGGGACTGAAGCCCTGGCAGCAGTTTAAAATAATTCCCATTTCACAGTGACTTCTATTTCAGGCATTTCCT
The DNA here is from genome assembly GCF_000695815.1 of Acanthisitta chloris. Taxonomy (NCBI): domain Eukaryota; kingdom Metazoa; phylum Chordata; class Aves; order Passeriformes; family Acanthisittidae; genus Acanthisitta; species Acanthisitta chloris. Next base: position 25,939 of record NW_008681192.1, on the reverse strand, counting down.
ATCCTATGAGGATGGGATTCCCAAAGACTGAAAACCATGGACCAAATTATTCCAGGTCTGGACCAGTGGGTGAAACCCTCCCTTCCCTTTGGTCCTGGAGTAGCCTTTGAGTTTACTCTCTCCCCATTGCCTGCAACTTCTTATGGATGATCAAAAAGCCATTTTGTGGTCTAAAGAGTCTCCTTGGTACTCAAAGTAGTCAGGTATCCCCTCTAGGAAACAGTATGGTACTTGCAGGTCTTTGTTATCTACAAAAAGATTTGTACCATAGAGGCTAAGAGACCAGGCAATGGCATTGCTATAACCTTATTGGTCTGGGGTCACCAGGCATTTAAATGGTCAAACCAAGTGTATCTGTTAACTTTACCTCATCGTCACTACACTCCTTGGGCTTTGGTGGTACTTTGGGTTTTGCAGCAGATGGTGGCAGTGGCAGGGATGGTACACATGGTTTCTTTGGTCTGGATGTGGCTGGACTGGGTGTACTGGGGAGAGGTTTGTTGATGGGAGGAAGCTGCTGGTGACTGGTGCGATTGTCTGTTAAGATGGAAGAAAACCCAAATCAACGTTAGTAAAAATTACACATTAGCCTCTGCATTGTCTTCCACTCCCTGTGCAAACAAGTCTTTACTGTGGTTGCAGCTCAGGTCAAAAGGCAAACCTGAGCATAGGTGGTCCTGATGTTGAGACTTGTGTGTAAACTGGTCCTATTTCATTGCTCTAGGTAGCAACCTATCCCTCTGTATCAGGCTGCAGACTGTGCTTAGACACTGACTGTTGTACGAACAACTGTTTTACTCCTTGGGGAAAAGGAGCAGTGTAATCCACTACTTAGTGTATCCTGTGCTGGTAGGAACTTTGGTGATAGCAAGTGACAAAGAATGTATCTGACATATGAGAAAAACTGCTACACAGCACAAAGGATGGGACTGGAACATAAATTATGCCAGGTTCTCTGTGGTGTCATTTACGCTTCCTTCCCTTTCAAAGAGCGCACAAAGTGCAGATACACTTCTGTGAGTACATATGTGGTATTTTAGCACTTTGATGAATATTCTATAACCAGTAACAGTCTTGTATCATACGAAATGAAAGCAGGCATCAAGTCATTGTTTCTTTTCCACATGTCTCAAATCTTCATCACTTCAATGCAATCTGTCCGTGGTTGAAAAGAATCAAAACAGAAAGGAAAGAAAAGCCTTTACTGATATAAATAAATTCTTGATTCTGTACTGTTTTCCAGGATATGTATCATCCTCAGTACCAATCTTGAAGGACAATATGGAGTGAATATTTGGGCTGCTTTGCCTGCTTTTTTACTGCTTTTGAAATAACAATTTGAGAAACAGAGAAGATTAAGGGACCTGTCTACACTTGTGCCTAATTTTTAATAAGAATTCCTACATTAATATATATGGATTAATCTGGAGCCAAGTTAGTGATATCTCCTATACCTTTGCTTGAATTTCCTAGCTAGCAGATGTTTATTGACATCTCTAGGACACATTATATTGAAGTTCTAAACATCACTACTAGTAACACTAACCTGTTTCATGCTGTAATAAAAAAAATAAAATAAATCATACCCCTGAATGCTTAAGACTTGATTATCAGAATTAAAAGCAAACTCTTGAGGAAATAACAGGTTAGCCCATTTGAGATCACTTCTCTTCTGGTATTGATAAACAAGCAATTACTATGACATAGTCAACTCTTGCATAAGTACCTGCATATTCACCCCTAGAAATAGGGAATGCAGAGGGAATCTTCTTTTTCTCCTTCTCACTTGGAGGTGGCTCATAGCTGTCATCAGGGTTCTCTTCACTGGGGATCACATACATCTCAGAGTCAGAGTGGTCATCTGGATTTTCATAATCACTGTCCTAGAAAGACAGAATGACTTCATAGCAATGTATAACACAAATATTCTTGCAGGAGTAAAATCAACTAAATTACAGGAATGCATCCTTGAAAGGACACATGGCATTCCCTTTTAGTGATTCCTCTTTAAACAAATAGGCACTTCCTCCCTGCCTCCCCTTCTGCTCCTCCTAGGAGCTGCTTGCTCCCTTACTTCTTGCTATCTCCTAGGAGTCCTTTCACTTCAAGAGCTCAGTCTTCAAATTATGGACCAACAGCCTGTTTTCCTTAACAGGACAGTTCCTTTCTAGCTCCAGCTGTAACTCTTGATGTGCCTTGTCACTTTCTCTCCTGTTCCTATTAAAGGGATACTCTAGATCTAACTCCAGAAGGAAACTAGTCCCTTCAGGCTGATGGCTGTACTATTACTTTATGTGGCTGATGACCATGACTTGCTTCATACTAAAGTTTGCTAAAACCTCATCAGTTGATTTTCATTTTTAGGAAGAAGTGGCTCTCCTCTCCTTACCCCTCCCACTCTTCCTCCCCCAAATAAAAATCTTACTGGTTTCTGAAATCACTGTTCAGTTTGAGAAGTGCCTCAAACTGATGCCATGTGCTTGCTTATCCAAAATGCTTGGTGTCCATGGCTATCACTGACAGTGCCTTTTGAAAGTTGACAAGTAAAAAAAAATTGAGGTTGCTAAAAATCAGTGGCTCCTTGTGAATAAAGCTGATGTAACAAATAAGGCAACAAATAAGACAACATTTCAGTAGTATGAAGTTCAACCACAAGTAGACGATTAAAAAGAAACCCTTTTCTTATTTCTTGTGCTAAGTTGTTGCTACACCAAAATATGTACTTACGAAATCATCTGACCATTGATCCTCTTCATTGTCTGCATGTTCTAAACCAAACATTAGAGTTACTTAGAGGAGATGGAATAGTGAACATACATGTTTATCTTAGATTGGTTTTTCAATCTATACTTATCATATTCAGTTAAAATAGATTGGTCAAAATTTCCTAAACAGTTCAGAGCAACACATCTGCTTTGGACTGAAGAGGAAATTAAATGCTTGCTTGCTTGTTTTTGACAAGTTGCTTCAGAACTGTTGGAAAAGCATTGGAAAATGGGAAACTGCACATGGTCTGAACAGCAGAGCATGCACTTTCCCCACCATGTCCTGCTAATGCAGTCCATTTGTAAGTAGGAGTGAGAATTCCTATATAAGGAAACTATTGCTGATCTCTGGGCCCTGAACCTTCTTTGTTAAAGCTCCAAGACAGCACACTAATTACAAGTGTTTCTGTAAAACATGGAACAATTATCTGATAACTTCCAAACGTAGTCCTCTTTGTTTCAGTTATTGGCTTAACAAGACTGCTGTTAACCTGTAAAATTAGCCATGAACAAGTTTGTGGGCAGTGCTGTATGATAAGCAAATCGAGTTTTACCTCTAAGATAATTCATTATGACATTGCGACATTGATAGTATTGAGACTTTGAATCTTTGATGATCCATTTGTCCAAATTTTTCCCTATTTACTTTCACATCCGTTTCTAGCAGGGAGAAACCTGATGCAAATTTTCATCTATTTCTAGAGCAGCCTATGCACAGAACCCTGATAAAGACTGATTTGAAAGAGTAGTTACTTCCTACTTTTTGTTCATACTGGCATAATTAGCCCTTTTTTTTTTTTTGCTTGCCTCTCATTTCAGAGATGTAAACTGCCCTAAGAGTTGTTGATAACAGTATCATGTTCTCTCATTAAAAGCGAATTATGGGGCAATCAAATAATGTTATAGGTATATAGATGTCAAATTTACACAGACATGCAGTTTAAATTTACATTAACACAACCTTACCTGAAGCATAATCCCTTTGTGGTAGACTTGGTGGAGGCTTCTTTTTTAGACTGCAAATGATAATTATTACATTTATGATCTCAGAGGAAACATTCACTAGAAAGGAGCTTTATAGCTAGACACAAAAAGGCTGATAACAAAAGATACCTGCTGCTGAAGAAATAGATTACCATCACAGATGCTTAGCAAATAGCTGCAGGAGAATGCTTTGAAAAGCTAGAAACAGATAAGATATTAAAATATACTCTGAGATTTTATCCTTTTTTTTTTTTTGCCAAGAACATATGTTGAAAGAACAGCTTCCTTGCTCACCCTCCTCTCCTCTTCATTTCCTGTGCAGAGACAGATAACATAGTCGGCAGAGATAAATGTATGTGTATTGGAAGAAGAAAATCTGTTCAGGTTCACAGAGGCTTTGCTAAGAAAGTGATGTAGCACTCTCCATCTGTATTTTTAGAACTATAATTCTGCATGCATTTTATTTGCTGATTAATGGATGCCAGGTCTCTCAGCACTACTTTTTATGATGTTATGTCCCTTTTCGGGTAAAAACCGTTAGAGTGGCGTTTGTCATTCCAAGATATCAAAACATAATTTGGAGAAATACTCAAAGGACCTTTATGGCTATACATATTCATATGTATATGCATGCGCATGTATGTATATTTAGCAAGCAGAAGTACACATATATGTGTGTGTATTCATGTCATGTCATCCATGTCATGTCATTCATTCACACACATATATATGTGTGTGTGTGTATTCATGTATACTCCTTTCTAACTTGCAGCAGTCCAAAGTAGTAACTGAATTAGAATCAGCTGAATTATTTAATCACCCTGTAACAAAAGAGAAGAATTTGGTTTTAAAGTCAAGATGAGCAGCACATGTGTGACATCAGAGGCCAGACTAATGTCTCTGAAGAGGAAAAATCCCCAACCCTTTGCTTCTTGTAGCCAGATAAAACATTAACACAATTGATGACATTAAAATGACTCTTTAAAGTGACTTTTGAACACTGTCTGACAGCTTCCCTGTAGCAGTAATGAGACCTCTCCGTGGACCTGAAGCTTCACTCACTCTTCAATCAGGTCCTAACAAATTCATTTGCTAAAATAAGCAAACCATTTAAAAAGAAAATGTCCAAAAAGAATCTAAAATGTTTTCTTGCGATCTCTGAGCAATAGTGATGGCTACAAATTTTGCTTTACTACAAGAATTTGACACTCAATATTTGGGTCCTGAGCATATTGCTTAGGTGTCATTGTTCAGGTATCACTGTAACTCAGGGTGGTGACATGTTGGCACTAATAAATCAATTTACAATCTTTTCCTGTCTGTTATTGGCTACTTCTCAGTTGAATTAATGGAATTCTGTTGTCCAGATGGTCACTAAAAAGAATCCCATGCATGTGCACGAATAAATGGTGCTGAAGCTCAAAAAACCCCAACCCTCCCCAAACCAAACAAAAAAACCAATCTAGACAGATTATTTTTGCCATGTTTACCTGCTTTGTTCATTATTAACAACACTAGGGATGGAGACCTGCCTCCTCTGAGGTTTTAACTTCCTGCAGCATAGTATAACTCAGTGTACACACAGTGAATTACAAAGCATTCTCGACAGCTTTGCTCTTCTCTTCTGTCCAGGTTAGCACAGCCATGTTAGAAAGAAAATCCCAGGGCCACTGCCAGGGCATGTCTCAGGTAGGGAGAGTAGACGAAGATCTACTGATGGACTTTGCAACATGTCTATTGTGAGCTGTTCACAAATAGTAGAGACTTGGGGAATAGTGGAACTAAGGCAAGAGGAAGAGGCTGTCTGGGTTGCATTGTAAAGCATGTGGCTTAAGCAACATTACACATTTCTAAGCTAAGCAGAAGGCTTCTACACTTTGTCTCAGGCCATGTAAATCCTGGCAGTGGCCCTGACAGAAAGTGTAAATACGTTATAATGAAAGCACATGAAGTACAGAACAGAGGGCTGTGTCTAAGCAGCCTATCATGCTACGGTGCAGCTAGGAAATGGCATACCGATCCCAAGTATCTTTCCCAGTTTTGCAAATTAAGGCCACTTGTTCATTTTGGAACCTGAATATCAATAGAAGAAAAGAAATAATGTTTCTGTCACAGAGCTGAAACAGTTCACAGCCTCATCTCTATTTGCTAGATTCTTTTCAATAATCTTATTCAGTCTAAGATTCAAATCCACATAAAAAGTCATTCTTGCTGTACTGGTATGATTCACTGAGTACCAGAACTGGAATCCAGATTCTTCTGAAGTCAGCTGGAGCTTTGCTTTACAAGAGCCAGAACTTTACCCACAACACAAGCTCAAAAGACATATCCTCTATGCCAAGGTATGGTTACCTAGCCATTTCAGATCCTGACATCATTGTCCACACAGATGCTCTCAGAATGGCAATTGACTCTGCCCTATTCCCCTGAACTTAATGAGAAAGGACTGAGAGAATCAAATGTCATCCAACTGAGTATACATATTTAAGTATATTTAATCCTAGTACATACATTTTACCTTTAACAAATAACCAGGTAGCATTTGAGATATTTCATATAATGGGGTATAGATGCTCTGACACAAGAACAGAATTCGTGGTACAGAAACTCATAACAACTTTCAGGAGAAGAAACTATTCCATTTTAAAACAATACATTCCAAGATCTCCCCTCTGTAGCAGGCTGAGTTTGATCCAACAAAACATTTAGGCATGTACTTATCTTTTCTCACATAGAGCGTCCTGCAGGAAGTGCAAATATTAATCATGTTTTGAATTTGTAGCGCTTTTTTTTTCCTGCACTAAATGGAGATTTTTTTTTAAAGTAAACTGCAGTAGAGGTCTGGATGTTTAGCACCAGTAACACTTGTTTTTACAGGTTACACCCAGAATGGCAACCAAACAGTAGTGGCCCTTGACATGTAGAACTTTATTTTCCCACAGTAGTACTTCCCCACTAGTGTTTCTGCTCACTCTCCCAGCATTTAATGTGTCTGAAAACTCCTTGTTTTCACAAGCCCTTCAACTTTTTCTGTTGTTAGTCTGTACAAAGTCCAGTCCCTTCTTAGGAACCATTTTAACTCAATAGTCTTGACAAAAATTATATTGATATATTGACTGAGTTGAATACTTATAGTAGGTATTAGTTTTAAGTGCACTAGATCATCACACTTGTGATTAAAAGGTAAGTTAATTGAACTTTGCCAGAAACAGAGTTCCAAAAGGTGTGATCCAGCTGACAAAGGAACTTTTCCTGAACTGTGTTCTCCTGACCTCGTGGAATAGTTTGTTACAGATTTGGAATTATGTGGCAATTGCACAAGATAAAATTAATCTTAATTTTTTTTATAAGTGTTATTACTAGTCTCTCGCACATTTTCTTTACGATGTTCTCTGGCAGTGAAATGGCACCTAGCTGTGATTTATCTACACCTTGATGAAATACTGTTATATTAATAAAAATCCTGGCACTCAAAACATTCTATTCAGCCTCGGAATGACTTTCGTGTTTCTTCAGAATACAGATAAAATTGGGTATTACAGTTCTTCCAGGTTTCCTTTTCTAAATGTAGTCAGCTTGATTTTAGTACTTTTCTCTCACTCTTTGGTTCATAAAATACTTCTTTTCCCTCTGCCAAGACTTTGATCATGCATGTCTTCTAGTTGCAGCTATGCAGGTTGAAGGGATATATAGTGACATGACTCCAGTTTTCTGCCTGAAGTTACTGCCTAAGTAATAAATAGTATAGAAAAATGGACCAGACAAGTCTGAAGAGGAAATTTAGGCTAGGAAAAGGATTGTTCCTGTGAGGGTGGTGAGACACTGGCACATGTTGTCCAGGGAGGTAGTGGAAGCCTCAACCCTGGCAGTGTTCAATGCCAAGTTGGATGAAGCCTTGAGCGACCTGTTCTGGTGGGAGCTGTCCCTGCCCAGGGCAGGGGGTTGGGACTAGATGATCTCTAAGGTCCATTCCAACCCCTAAAAATTCCATGATTTTATGAAGTTAAGACTTACCCAACCAAAAAGCTGGGTAAAAGCATCTTCTTTCTATTTTTCAGGTCATTTGGCAAACATGATTTCAAAAAACGGATATACTTGGATTGTGTGCAGTCTCTGACATAGCTACAAGTACATGATTTCTGATGGCTTTGCAAAGGAGGTTTTTATAGGATGTGATGTCGCAACAAGGTGAATAAACTGAACTTCTAGTTTCTTATTCAACACAGTAGGCCAGCCCATACCAAAACTTTAGGGTGAAGTCCTGACTTTGCTGTATGTGCAGTATGTTTTAGCACCAACTTCAGTGGAGCTAGGATTTCCCTGAACAAAGTCTAGTGGCTTAAAGCTTATGAACTACAGATTTGTGCTATGTCTTTACAGTCTTTCAAGCATAGGCAACCATCCTGCAGCCTGAAATCTGTGATTTCTCTATTCCCCTGATTTGCGTTGTCAAGGATGACAATGTCAAGGATGAAAAAACTGCCCCCAGCTCTTGTTGTTTATATGATGTCAGCAGTGCTCATTGCTCCTACACTTGAGGACATAATCCTCTTTGGCACCCTGACCTGCACAGCACCTGGGACTCCAGTATTGTAAACAGTTCTGTGTGTGATTAAGGGCAAGCAGGTAACTGCTATCCTACACTGGCCAATACTGCCAGAAAATTTCGGGTCAGGATGGGGAACAAACAGGAACTTTTAAGCAAATGAAGGAACAACCCGCCAATTTCTATCCTGTTACCACCACTGCTCAGGCTGCTTTCCTCAGACCTTTAAGACATGTGTGGATAGGAGATAAATCCCTTCCCACCTGCACTGCACAGATGAACTAGACTGGAGAGCAGAAGTCTTGATGCAAGAACTTTTCTTACATTTCTGCATAATCAAGAGCCAATCCAGATTTTAGAAGTGTTTCAGCAAATACTGGTAAAAAAAATAAATCGAATGTATTCAATGAGTATTTGATCATTCTTTCAATTTGAGTAGCAGAGGCTTACAGGATACATCTGTATGACAAATTTAAGCTTCAGATAAGCAATTTGAATTATCTAAAATTATTTCTACTTATAATCAGTTTGAATTTGATGGTTCTTTTTCCAGCATATAGACAAATTCAAAACTGTGCCACATAAAGCCGATTTTTAATACATTCTTTCCTGCTTCAGTCATGTCTAGAGCCTTGGCATTTAATAAAATAATCCTGTAACTGAAATGGAAGTAGTGATCAACTGGTTGACCACACTTTTTTTAGAGAAAGCACCTATTAAAAAAATAAAAAATAAAAATAAAACAGAAATCCTCCAAAGCGCACATTGAGAGGGATACAGCCAGTGCTAATACTGTTAAGCTTGGCACCTCTTGTACATATCAGTGTTGTTAAATCATGCTTTTATTGCAAGTCTCATTATGTGCTGAGTTCAGGACTTGGGTTCTGAAGTCATGTGCAAATGTAGGAAATTCTTTGTTCAGTTTTTTAGAAACTAGTCCTGATCTTCATGACTGCAGAAGAGATTAGTATGACTCAGATGAACCACAGTAGCACCAGACAGATTATTATACGTATATAATTTTATATCTCAGTTTGTATTCCTACAGCTGGGAGAGTTGAAATGTGAGCTTAGTGCTGCAGTCATACGTTAAGAGAGCTTTTCTGAGCCTGCTCTTTTTTATAGGTTTTTTCTTTTTTAATCTTGAGTGAATCAAAGAATTGCACTGTTATAGCAGCAATCTTGTATCTGACATTTAATGATGGCACCTCTAACCTTCCCAGCTTTTGCTACATTTGGTTCTTGCTATTTTTCCCTTGTCTGTCCTTCTACTCTTACTCTCTAGGAAGGACACACAATCAGCGTAATACTGATTAACAGCAGAATTCACGTTCAGGCAACTATGGCAGACAATTTGTATCCTCAAATTATAAACTGGAGATGCTTCTGTTGTGTCTGCCACTTGCTTTCCTCTCCAAGGCTTTTGAACTGGGCCCACTGCAACATTATTAATTACACTTAAGCTACTACTGTGAAGTAGGAACACACCCTATATTAAAAAAGCAACAACCATCCTTCCTCACACTCCTACCCTTCAGAAACCCACCAAAAGCCTTGACAGCCTAACAACTCATCCCTGTGAGCAGGTCCCAGGGGAAATGATGAGGTTTTTGCAGATGGGTCTCTGAACACAGTAGTCTATTTACATCACACTGTGTGGAAAACAAAAATGAACTTAAAGATCCAAGCAGTTGGAAGAGGATCATTTCCAGGGAAAATCTCCTTTTGTTCTTGTGTGGAAATAACAAGTAGATATACCAAGTGACTGTGATTTACTGTGAATTGCAGTAGTGTTACAGTGAGAGGATGAGTAAAGGAAAAAACAAGATGTCAAGAGTCTGATATATCAAGAGTTACCATCAGAACCTGCTCAAGGTCTGTGGACAGAAACATAGCTGTGAAAACGAGACCACAAAGGAGGTACTTCTCCTTCCTGGGGAACAGGAGAGCCAGGTGGTTGCTGCTGCTCCTAGAAGTGTGTCCCCCTCCTCTTCCAGGGACAGCAGCTGCCCCACAGACACCAGCCCTGCCTGGGCTGGCAACAGGGGCAATACCTGAGCCATCCTGGCTTTCCAGAGCTGTTGCATAGCCAAATCAGGCAGAGCCCTATTGCTTCTCCCAACAGCCTACTGATCACTTCACATATACTGAGAATTAGCTCTTTTCCTTCAACTGAGCCATCGTGGTCACTCTTTAAGAACAATCTTAAACAATGTTTCTGTGTGTCTTTTATGTACAAGAGCTGTACTTCTAGACTTTAATATGGTTGCCCTGGAAACACTGCAGACATGGTGTACTAATTAGCTTTTAAAGGTACTTAGTACTTTCATTGCCAATGACCCATGTAAAGAAAGACATCTGAATGAGAAAATTGCATCCAAATGGAAGTTCAATGCAAACGAGCTATTGCATTAAGAAAAAGTGTGCTAAATAGCTAAACGGTTTAAATAGATGTTTGCCTGGAAACAGTGAATAGTGTATTCATTTGACAAGGATGCAGAATTACTGGAATTTCTTTCTATGTATAAATGCACATGAATATTTTATGATACTGTCATGCACGTGGCATTGATATGCATCCTGCTGTTCAGCACTTCTTACTGGAATAAGGAGGTTAGGTAATGCTGCATTTTGTTTTATGGGACTGAAACACAGCAGGACTTAATATTTTTATGGGAATTTTAACTATGATGTCTGACCAGTTGGTTCAAGGTGGAGCTCAAATTAAACTTAATTGCAGCAGGTAGCCTAATTGGTTGCCTAAGGAGAAAGGTACAACAACAACATCCAAACAACAAGCAATGATGCTTCCCAAAGAACATGGAATAGAAATGCATTTCACTCAAATACTGGGTTGTTTTTTTTTTCAGGGCTACAAACACAACCTGCCACTGGAGTCCAATCCTGCAACTACTTTGTGATAGACACTTAATACTCATCACAATTCTGCATGTCACAGTCTGAACTGAAGCTCTTTACATACACTGAAGTACATCTCTCTAGAATAACATGGTCCCATCACTGAAGTACTATACACTGTCCCATCACTAAAGTACTATACACTATATTAGCACTCTGAACTTACCCAGATCGATAAAACTAGGGATTGGCATTTCAAACTTACTTTTTGAACTTGTTTATTATCCCACTTTCATTTTTCTTGATGTCATGCACCATCTTTTGAAGCTTCCTGTAAGACATTAAACAAAGCCAGTGTTAAACTTACCACGTGGTCGAACACCCATTTATATAAATTAGCAAAAATATGCTTTTTGTGTCTTCATTAAGTAGTTCAGCTGCTAAATCATTTGCCCATCAAGTTTTACTCCTTTTTTTTAACAGAGCTCTTTAGCATTATTTGTGTTATCCTTCTTCTTAATACAATTAAATGCAGGTTAAACAATCTATTGAAGACTAAGTGCATCAGGAAAAAACACCATTGCCTAAATTAATAGTTCAGACTATTTCAATGTTAACATTTTGTTCAGAACTGACATTACAACACTCCACAGCTATAATGGGAATGCCCTCTGATTTCTGACCTTACATGGGACACTTCATCTCATGTCCACAGTGTTTGCAGCTATAATAGCAGAGGGAAAACAATACATTCCTGGGCCCAGGCCTTTTGAGAAACCATGAGAGTATCAATGACTCTGAGCTGTAAAAACTCATGATCTCAGAACTCCAGTTACATGGACTGATATCTGGAACCATACATTGTTTTATTCATCAGCTGCATGGACCTCATGAAAATTTTCCTTTTAATCAAGGCAATTTAAGTGGAATATCTCATTTTTCACTCAGCAAATATCATTCAGAACCATACATCCCTTCTTATTTGAAAAACCCACATCACTAAAATCAAGTCAGTGACAAGAACACAGATATAACTCTTTGTAAAGACTGACTTTATAGTGAAACCTGTTGAAAGTCTGCAGATACTAGAAACTTCTATAGAATGCATCTATATTTTCAGTTTCTTCACAGTGTGTTCTTCCTGTTCACTAAATTTAGCATCTTTTGTTAGACCTGAGCTGAAGATTTTAGCACAACCAATAAAGTATTGATTTTCTTTTCAAAAAGTGCTTAAAAAGTTTTGCCTTCCATTCTTCATTGTAAGTTGTCCAGGTCATTCCACATTTTAGTCTTCCCTACCTCATCTCTGATGCACAATAGACTGATGCTACCAATAGACTCTTGGAAACTTTGCTTACAAAGAGAAGTACAAGCATCAAAGTATTCTTTCTTCTTTTTAAAGCTTCCTTTAAACTTGAAACCTTATTATTCTGAAGGCTGAGTAATGCATAGTGCTTGGTGAAAAAGAGACAATCTTCCAGCCTCATCACTAGTAACTGGAAAACTCTCAAAAGTTAAAATAACTTTTTCAAAGGAAGTTGTTATTAGATGAGAATTAGCTAAACAAAAATCAGGGAATAACTATCTTTATGTGATTATTTGTCCACAGTCCATGGTTTGGGCTGAGCAGATATGTAGCCACTCAAGGCTTCAGGTAGCAGTTGAGTACTAGGCTTATGCTGGAACCTTCCTACCTAGGCTACTGATTTTAGACCAATTGTGTTACTCGGTGACAAGCAATCCCACTTTATGAGACTTGTTTAGAAAGAACAGTACCGAGCGCTTCTAAGTTTACAGAAAACTGAATAATGAAGCTTAATTTTATTCTTAATAATGTTTATTAACAGAACAAACTGATCCTTTCACTGTGTCAGCTGAAATTGAAGGACAGTCCATGTTCTTGGCAGCCCTGTAATATAACAACATGGAATATCCTGCTCTGACATGCTACATCATGGGTATGATACTCAAACAGTTATCCTAGAGCCTAAATCTTTGCCCAAATTTACTTAAACAACTCAACCTTTTCTTTCTAGGTTCTCAAATCAGAAAAAAAACTAATCATGAGAATAGAGGGCAAATAATTAATGAGCACATCTTTAACTATTGCTGAAAACTCAAACTATTAATTTACAGCAAAAAGATAGTGTTACCTACTGAAAACTCAAACTACTAATTTGTAGCAAAAGGATACAGTGTTCCCTGCTGATATAAAGAAATCAATTACTTATAGGTGTGAGAAACAGGTGCACAGCAAAATGTTCCAAGATTTCCTGCAACAATGCACTACACCAATAGAAGTAGTTTGGATTATTATCTAAACTAATCCGATACATTGAATGTGGGGTGAAAAGCTCAGAACTTCTGCTTTTCTGTGGTATTTGCTGGGGTTTTTTTTCCTAACAGATTCAGCTTCTGGTTATGCTTGAAACATCACAAATAGCTATCTTCTGCAGTTTATTGTTTCTGTGTTGTGCCCCAGCTGGCACCTGGCAGTGTCTATAAATGAAAAGAATGAGAGGTGATTGAAAAGGTTTAGTTCTCGTTTGGGGAGAATGGTTGCCTGCAAGTGTTTGTGGTTCTTTCAGAAAGGCTTGCCAGCCTTTCATTAGGAATGCATGTAATCACCAGTTACATTTTTACCCATTTGTTGTTTGTCAGAGGTAGGACTCAAACATCAACAGCAACAAAATCCATCTAATTCTAGATGTCTATCTGAATATTGTTTATTGCTTATCTCCAACATTAATATATCTTTAAATTAATAGAAATCTGGCTTTAATTTGAGGAAAGCTGGGCTTTTTTTCACATTACTGATTCTATTTTATATTGTCATTTGCTTGCTAAAAATACCTACATACACAAAATTACAAGTAGCTGGAACAATTTGCTTTTCATGTGATCACAGATAGGTGAATTGATCAGCATATCACAGGTGTCCCATGAACCTTGAAAAAGCTATGGTTTGAAAGATCATTTTAATACGTATTTATACTTTTTTTAAAAAAAGGTGCATTTACATTAGACATAATCACATGTGCTGCTGCTGATGTGATATTCTTCTTTGCATGCAGATGGACTGAAATCAAAACATTCCCATATTTGTATAATCAAATATCCTGAGAATCTGTCTCTCTTGTGTTCCTTATTCTCTTTATGGAGTCATTTAATTTTCTAATTACAGCTCTGATAAATTAGGGAGTACCTAATATGTATTTGTGTGATTTTCTTCAGTTTTGAAAGTTAGTCAGCTCTTAAAGGAGTTGCTAGAATACTTGTTTACTGCCTTCAGGCAATTTAACTTGTATCAAGCCAGTGAGAGGAGTAAGCAGATAACCAGTGCACTGTATAGTGGTAAGTGAAGGAAGTCATCAAGCATGATGATCTTCTGTTCAAGTGGAGTCCCCTTTGATCCATGAAGTTGAATAAGCTGCAGAAACCAGTCTATCCAGTTAGCTAGGGGCTGAGATTTCCTGAGGTGCCAGTTGATATAATAGGCAACAACTGAAAGGTTTTACAAAAAACATGCCTGACTCGTGATCATAGAAATACAGTAGAGAAGATGAGAGGCAGACAGCAAAGTCTATGGCATGAGGATTCTCCAAATCTTAAGGTTCTCAGTCCCAAGCCTGAAAGCCATTCCAGAGCAATGAGGAAAGTGAAGCACAGAAGGGCATTTATACACTGAATGTTTTGCCTGGATCTGTATCTCTGACCAGCACTAAAATACGTTTTGTATGGCTCTCAAATACTTTACTTAAAGGTTATACTCCAAGTAAAGAGGTTCATTCTGGGAGGATCTTATCAGAGCAGCAGCCCTGAGAGTATCTAGGAAATGGAGGATACCATGGCCCAATGTAGACAGCACTTGCTTCAGGTACATAACTACAACTCTCTCTCTTCACGTCTGAGTCATGACCTTGTTACCAAGTAATGTTCATTCCCTAGTGTTCTCTTGGGATGAGCAGATACTAGAAACATTCAAGGACCTCAGTCAACTGGTACTGTAAATGAAAATAATAAGTAATGCTAGTTTTACCTTGCATGGCATGTAATTAAAGATAATCAAGAGGTCAAACTTAAGAGTTGCTTCTTAACTACAAGCACCAGCTCTTCATTCAACCTTGCTGAGAGCTCTTTATGTAAAATCAGGCTTGCAGATAAAGGTGCAGTCTGTGTCACTGCAAATCTTTGAAAACACATTTCAGCAATAGATATTTTGAGACACAGTTTAATTGTGACAGTATAGACTGGATGAGGCTCTTTGGTCAGAACTCACTGCACACAGAATAGATTTTCAAAGTTCTGCAGATGAGAAGTTTGGAAGTCTTGGCTCTAGGTGCTTCTAAAACGTTTTCTTACAAATACATTAGAAATTCTGTGAGACACCAAATCCTGAAATGAAACACTTTTTAGCCCTGTGTTGCTATTTTTCTTATCTAACCAATTTGAACCTCCAGCAATGCAGGATTATGAGATCTATTGACAAAGGTATCAGATCTATTGATAAAGGGGTCACTGGTTGTGATACACATGTAAAGGAAGGTGGAATGTTTCACCATTGCAAATACCATATATCCTTACAGAAGGATTTGCTGTGTCACAAAATACCTGGCTGCACTCAAGAGCTAGCAGAGCTGCCTTGAGATAAAACAACATGAAACAAAATCATCCTCTCTTTGATCTGGTCACAGCTCAGTGTATGAGGAATGCATGATGAGTGAAGGATGATGGGTGGACCTGGCCCGTGACACATCCCCACCTTCAAACATCAGCTGGAAGCCTTTGGCTCTTCTGCACATACATTATCCCACATAAGCTTTCCAGAGTGAAAATAACTTTTAAAAGAGAAATATATAAATAGCATGAAGACTATGTGTAAGTGTGTAATAAGCTTTCAACTCAGATGTGAGATGAGAGACAGAGTTCCCAGGCTCAAGAAAGAGAAGTCTGTCTTAATTTCAGACAGATCTGTGTAACATGGAATTCTCCCATCATTTAGACTAATTTTTGAGAAATTGTATTTATAATTATTATAAATCTCTGAAGACATTTACAAATATATATTATGCAGATATGTGTACCACAGCTCAGAGCAGTCAGCATGAATTGCTCCCTCAGTGGCTATGACCTCTTCCTGCTCCTGGAAACAGAGAGGGATCTCCTGTGTGCATGAACAGCACAAGTTCACCTACTTGTGCACAGTGAATCCAGTACTTTGCACCTTCAGTGCATGCACTGGTTGTCAGTATTTCAGCTGCACAGTGATGACAGCTCACAGCAAGTGAGACCTCTCTGCTGTAAGACTGTCTTACAGGGTCTCTGGAGTGGGCAGATGGGGCACAACTGCTTCAGGGTGTCTGACTGTGACTGCTTGCAGCTGGGAGGGGTCCTGGTAAACCAATAATGGGATTTAGAAAGTGCAAATTTAGATTTACAACAAAACATCCCCAAAAATCCCCAACTGCTTCAGCTATAAGGTTTTACAGGAAAGTACTGCAAAAAAGAAAACAGAAAGTGAGAAAGAGCGTAATGGAATTTGGAGAATAAAAGCTAAGTTATTAGAAGATGAAGACCAAAACTGAAAGAGCAGGAAATTAAAAATTACTGCAGCTATCTCTTAATTTTAAACCCCTCCTACATGAAAATATGAAACTAAAGGAGGAACAACATGCACAAAGCCCTCCTTTATGTCTTCTCACAGCACAGTTATTCCACCACCTTCTCCCCAGCTGGTATTTGTTTTGTGTTTCTATCAGCCCTCAGTTTTATAAGCTGCTATACAGGTGACCAAATTAAGAAAGCTATTGTTTCTGGATAAAGGGAAAACCTCCTGCTTGCTTTTAGGGGGAGAACCTGCTTACCTAGAAGAGGATTTGTCTAAGTACCACTTGATTTTGAAAAGCTTGAAGCCCTTATCTTGAGCTGTCTTCTCAAACTAAATGAACAAAAAAGGCTCCCATGAACACATTACTCCTGACATGGTCTTTGTGGAAGAATGTGGATCTTGCTGAGCTGAGTGTCTTCATAAGATGTATTTCCATATTACTTGCCAGTTTTGTGCATCTAATACAACCCAATTAAATGATATAAAATAACTATACTCTCTTCTACCTCCCTTCTAATTCCTCAGTAGAAAGCCAAAGGAAATACCCAACTACAGAAAGCATCTAGTTCCTCTCAGACCTCCTCCAGGTGCTTCAGATCTCCACATGCACACACCCTATATCACATGCTACCTGGAACAGTGAGAGTGGAAATCCTTTCAAGGAAATGCAGGCTGGCATCAGCCAGCTGGGATGGAGTTTTCAAGAGCTGTTACATGAGTATAATGCATAAAGACAGAGTTGAATTCTTGAGGTTCAGTCAGAAAAACTGCTTCAGTTGCTGCTGGTCCAGGATGGGGGGGCTACAGCCCCTCATCCACTCTGAGGCCTTATCACAGCACACCTCCTGCAACGGCTTTGTGGTGTGAGAGGAGGAGGTTTGGATCTGGAGGTGGTAACCTGTGACACCAAACCATCCACTCTCAGCACTGAGCCTTTGATCTTTATCTATAAAGCTATGTCAAAGCTGTAAAGAAAAGTTCAAAGGCTTTGCTTATGGGGAGAAGTCAATTACAGCTACCTATATGAGAGGAAGAAGGAACATGGAATGGTTTTCTCCTGTGTTCATGAGATGCACAAGGGGATATGACTATAAATAGTTTAGTTTTGCCAAGAGTTTTTTCTAAATCTCAGTAACATCCTATTCTGTTAACTTTTGAATCATCCACTGTTTTGTCTAAAGGCAAACTCCATAACTAGAGCAGGTGTGTGTTTACATGGTACACACAGAAGCACAGAAAGGCTAAATATTGATTATACTTTTCATCTTCGTATGCCCTCTATGTAATCTGCACAAAGCTGTCAGCCTCTCTTGTACTTCTAAGTACTACCATACACTGATTAAATCAAAGTATGTACCATCTAAAGGCATAATACATCTTTGACACAAATCAGTCCTAGCATGAACTAAATAGTATAAGTACTTTGAGGTGGCTGGGCATTCTGCATTTTGAAAGAACTCATGCAGATTTATCAGGAGGACCAAGACAACTAAAGCCTTATCAATGACACCGAGTGGTCCAACTGCTACTTTACTTTAGACCAAGGTTTAGGCTTGTTCTGAGATTCTATGGACAGTATATTAATATCAAAGATTTCATGTGCTTAAGTTGTACAGTATTTTTTTTCAATGACCTTTTCTTTTATTATGCAGAGAAGAATAGTAGACGTGGTTCCTGTTATCTTTCTTCACTACTCTTGGGGGCTTCACAGAGTTGTGAATATCAGAAAGCAGTGATGGCCAGGCACTTTTTAGTATAACTTTAACAAATACAGATATTTAATGTAGATATTTAATATAGATATTTAGCAGCTGAAAAAATTTCAAGTCATTTGGACATCTCACCCAGATTGCCCTTCCTTCCTTTTATCCCAGCTGAATAATCGTGATTCTGTAAGGCTCACAGAAAATTATTAGCTATTATGATATGCTACATGCCACTTCTTGATATCAAAAGTTAAAGTATATTTTGTGCTCTCTAACTGGCTTGCTTTGTTTTGATTCTTTTTGGTTAATTGATCTCTTTTTTTGCACCAGCTCTCTGATTATAAGTTAATGCATTACCTCCCCCCCCGCAAAATCATAGAATTTTAGGGGTTGGGATGGACCTTAGAGATCATCTGGACCCACCCCCCTGCCCTGGGCAGGGACACCTCCCACCAGAACAGATTGCTCAAGGCTTTAGCCAACCTGGCATTGAACACTGCCAGGGTTGGGGCTTCCACTACCTCCCTGGGGCAACCTGTACCAGTGTCTCACTACCATCACAGGAAAAAAAATTTTCCTATTATCTAGCCTAAATTTCCCCTCTTTCAATTTGTAGCCATTGCCTTGTAGCCTTATTCTGTCACTACAGCTCCTAACAAGGAGTCCCTCTCCAGCTTCCCTGTAGCCCCTTCACATACTGCAATGTTGCTGTTAGGTTTCCACACAACCTTCTCTCCTCCAGGCTGAACAGACCCAATTTGCAAACAGAAGGCACATTGACAAGGCTTACTCCATTTCTCTGAAAGGTTTTCAAGTAGCAGGAGAAAACAACACATTAGGTTACTACAAAATACAGTTTTGGTTAAAATTAACTGAGTGCTGCACTTGCTTGAAGGACTAGTACCCTACAGCCTGGTCAGCAAAGGAGAGTAAGGGCAGAAATTTAAAACATTTAAGTGGGTTTTCTATTACACCAAAATGTAGAAGCACAAAGTCATTACAGAGAAGTGAATAAAGACAAGATTTGGCATGGACCCAGAAAATTGCCACCTGTCAGTGCTGATGTTACTTTTAGTCACAATTCTAGAAGGATTTTTTAAAAGGTAAGTTAACATTTCTGTCACTTCTGCAGGCATGGAGACTGAAGGACCACTACAGGCACATGAAGGACATGAAAGTAAATGGAAAAGAAAGAAATCTGAGTGAACTAAGCACAGAAGGATGAAGCTTATCTTTGATTTGGTGTTCCAACAGTGAGTTCTGCTTTTCCTACTGCTTTTGCCTCTTCCACAAATTCAGAATCTGCCATTTTAGCTCTGGTCACCTATCGAAGGGCATCAAAAGAGTCTATGTCTAACTATGAAGTGAGCTTGGCCAACATTTAATCAGATGTTTAAACACATCTCTAACTGAATCAGATGCTTAAACACATGTCAACTGCCTCAAAGTTGGCTAACTACTTAAATTTTGCATTAAGGTCTGGCTAACATGGGCACATAAGCACTGGCACGACATGCTAAAGTTACTTCGTGGTCTGAGTGCTAATAGAATACATTTCTAATGTAGTGATTTTAATCCTCTAAGTTCACAGACTGTGCAAAGCTAAAAAAAGAAGCATTGTGCTTCTTCAATGAGTTGGAAAATTTTGTGGCCTCAATTGTTTGAAGGCAAGAAAAGAGACGCTTTTCTAAACAGCCTCTAAACTCTTTCCTTAAACCAAAAGTGCATTTGTACACATAATGATCTGCATTTGCTCTACCAAACAGTTCTCTGACAGCCAAATTAAACAGAGCAGAACTTCTAATTACATTAAACTCTGAAAACTCCCATTAGTCTACTCTTAGAGACAAAATAACCTCAGGTATCCTAATGCTGCCCAGAAATCACAAGTCACTAAGACTAGTTCTAAGACAGTGGCTTTAATGTGTATAGGTTCTAGATACACTGAGCTGATGCAAAAAGTTAAGAGAATCACTAATTTTAGGATTTTTATACATTTGTGGGTTTTTTTGTAGAGCCAAAATTTGTCTTAAAGCCTTGCATTATTGGTTGTGTTCATACTTGCTCAACAGGAATAAGACCAAAGGAAAATACACCCTATAACTAGACTTTCAGTCTGTTTTGCAAACTGTCCTTTATGGCCCAGTACTTCTTTTTCCATTCTCTGACAAGATTTTTCCCTCTTCCAGGCAGCTTGTCTACATGAATGCCTGAGTTGGAAGGAGTCAGGAAGTCTTTCTTGCTCCTCTTTAAAGCATAACTTTACTTTTTGTCTTTCCATTTTTTATTTACCCGTTAGCCACTGAAGTGTAGCAACAAGTTTCCTCTGTGTATCTTTCCCAAATTCACATAATGCGTATAGCAAAAATTGCAGATGTTGTATTTAATGCCTTTAGCATTAAATTATTATAAATTATTATACTGAATAACCTTTAGTATTAAATTCTCCTTAGCTGCAGTGATTTTTCCACCTGTTTAGAATCACAGTGATAGGGTTATAGGATAATGGACATAATTTTGGACACCTCTGAAGAAGACTAACAGACTACTGTACTTGGCCTGAAAGTGGTTTTGCTTAAGCTACAGCAGCATTGTATCCACCATAGATGTGGGGTGGCACTGGCAGGGATCTAACAGAGGCTACTCATGGATATATTTTGTTTATTTTCTTCTGAAGCCTATTAAATTTTGTTACAACTTTGGAGAAGAACTTTGATCCCTAGGTCACCTGAATGGAGTCCTTGTGGGCTGCCATTGGAAGGGGAAATTCCCCTCTTCTCTGCCCTCGGTGCTTACCCAGCTACAATGAATCATGGAACTTCCAGCTGGGAAACTTAACTTCTCTTTTCTTTTGCCAGTTTAGATATCAGCAGGATCAGATCTAGCTTCATCACTTGGTCATTTGAACCCTAGTGCCAGTGGGAGGGTGGAGACGAGTGGCAGGGTGAGCAGGATGTTGGGAGGGCGGAAGAAAGGGACCTACTCTCTTGGCAGCAGCTCAGACATATGCTAGGTTAAATTGTCCGTGTAACTACAACTTCAGCAACTCTTCACTGCCTCTGTGCTTCTGGCAGAGATGCCTATGGCATTTGTGTCTCAAGACATGAAGGAAACATTTAGCCATATGGTATAGCCACTAGTATTAATAGCCTATTTCACCCAGTTGCCCTTGGATTAAGCTTGAAAAATATATACTCCTGTTATTTATATTATTGCCTCAGGATGCTTTATTTTAATTCTTTCTAAAGTATTTACTCTGTAGTAATTCATTTTGAGATCATAAATCTGTAGCATTGCACATCTGGCTTTGCTTATGTCTGGAAAATGAACTTAGTCAACATGTGTATATTAACAGATTAGGATAAAGATGCTAACAGAATTTTCAAACTTCTTTTGCCCTTCAGTCATTTACTGTGGCTGTCACAAAACAAACTTATTTATGCAGTATGTAAAGTCCTTTTACAGTTTACCAAAAATCTCAGATGATTCCCTGCAGCCAAAAGGGAAAATACTGTCACTTTCAGCCACTATTTTCCATCAGTTTTCCAATTCTCTTGTCTGCTGAGCACATAAAACTAGTGATATTTGCTTTCTAAAAGAAATATTTGATTATCTGTCATATTGTAACATGCTTTAGGGTACTTAGACTATACAAGATGTTATCCAAAACTAAAATTAGTCCTCTAATGCAGCAATCACTTAAAAAAACACATTAAAACATAAGGAAAAAAACCACATAGTCAGCAAATGTGTTATTTCTTTTCTAACGATCAGGGACTTTTAAATCATCTACAAAATATTATCTGACATCTAAAGATGTCTAAAAGTTGCTTTTAAGTGATTCCTGAAGTTGAACTTCAAATGTTGAGGCATTTCCATTAAATAAGCTAATAGAGTGGGTCACAAATTTCCCTCATTGCAGTGTGCATAAAGTAATGTGCTACAATGAAGCAGCACATTTGACTCCTGAACTCCAAAAAAACCTAAAAGGAAACATTCAAATTTTCTAAATATCAAAATTTTCAGTTAACATAGCATTGTGAACATGAACTAAAAAGTGGTCTGAGCTCTACAAATTGTCATTTTTTTCAGTTTCTTTTATGCAGATAATGGAAATTTTGTATTTTCCTCTATGTTTGATCACAAGGCAGAACTGCCTGCAACGTTGAAACCTTTTCCCCCACTTGCTTTTAATTGGGGGTTATGGTTGGAGATAGTGATTTTAAGCCTTTTTTGGGGGGTTGAGGGGGAAAGAACTGCTGCAAATTCATGAAGCCATTGGAAATGAACATGCAACTGTGCTCTTGGAAAAGTCTGTTTGCAATCTGGAAGTTGCTGGCTGCATGACTTTAGGCAAGTGAAAGCATGTGGTACACTTCTGGTTCATGCCATGGTTTGCCCATCACCACAGTGGTGATGGCAATGATGCCTTTGAAAAGGACTTTGTGATACACAGCTGAGACAGCTATGAGCAGAGAGACATTATTAAGGTTTGTGGTCATATTAAAAAAACATAGCAAATATAAAGAGATGCTGTAACATAGTCATTTATAGTAGCTAGAAAGTATTCAAAGACCAGAAATCATAGGTTCATAGTCTAAGGAAGTTGAACCACAAAATAAGTTGAACCAAAAAAGAGTATGCAAGTTTAGTGCTGTATCTTTTGAGCTGCTAACTTCCTGTTACCCACGCTGCCTACTGTCCCTCATTATGAGTGCATCTATTTAGGTATATATTTGCAGCCTAATTTTTCTTCTTCTGAAGTTCAGGCTGAAATCAAGGCACACTAGAGCCTGCCATGGCAGCATGTATTCACATGCTCATTCACTCATGTATTCACACTTTAGAAAATTATACAAAGTACCAAATTATATGTATACACCACAGTTAGCTTCTCTCACAACAAATAACCAAGCTTTGGAATTCATTTTTCCTGACTGTATGGAAACAGAACACACAAGGTACTCTGAGGGAATGCCTTATAAGAAACACCACATAAAAATTAGTACCAGAATTCCATTAAGTTCCAGCATTCCTATCTGACTGATACTGAAGTTAATTGAGTGACTTAACAGCAAACAATGCACATACCACAACATGTTAGGTAGAGAGGCATGTAAGAACACTACATTTCTTATTGTTGCAATAAACTTAACAACTGGATTATGTTAAGAATTCGGATCTGACATAAGATTTGCTAACACAACAAGAAGTTAGGTCTGGTAGGCTCAAATATACCCATAGAGAACAGATGAGCTTAGCAAAACCACATAATATCTAGTTTTTCAGGTCTACACTTAAGAAATCAAAAGAACTACTCTCAGATACTGACTCAACAGCAGTGCATTTGTAATTTTTGCTGCTACAAAGCAGAAATTTTAAGAAAGCTGCCCTTAAAAAAGTGCAAACTATAATTACTCCAATTCCAACTACGTTTGGCAGGAATTATTTCTTGGCATTGCATCTTAGCATATGGAGAAAGGTATATTTTTAATATAACCATTTAAGTCATGTAACATCCAGTACAAACTCTGAACACCTATGTGCCTTCCATGCAGACAGAGGCTGCATTAGGAAGCCAACTGCAGTGTCAACAAGTCATGCAGCATGAGAGGGTACTGAACTGTGTCAAAGAAGGAGGAAAAGGCTGCCACCATGTTCTGCTGATGTCTTCCTCTGTTTGCACATCTCTGTTAAATTTATCCCTTTAATACCTACTCATGGAAAGCTCTGCCTAAAAGTTTTAAAGTTCTGATACCGTAGTAAGACCATGTAGCCAAATACCCACCTAAAAGTTTTAAAGTTCTGATACCGTGGTAATACCATGTAGCCAAATACCCTGGTTTGTGCCTGAGGATGTATTTCAGCATGCTCAAATGGAAGCATGAATGCACTTCCACTGCATGTGGTTCGAGAAACGTGCTCCTACATTCCTTGCACGACTAGGGTGAATTAGCAATAAGGAAGAGAGAAAAGGTAGCTTTTAATACACCAAGTCAATACAGGAAAACAGAACTACTTCTTCCTCTTCCTTACTTTACAACAATAATAAAACTTCAGACAAGATGAATGTCAGCTAGTGTAAAAATGCAGTGGAGGTGTGATGCTGCCTTTTTGGTTCAGGGCTTTGGAATCAGTTCACAAACAGGTTGTGGAACACCTATAACCCTCACATACAAATCCCTTCTGGCCACGTGAAACTAATCCTGCTTTAATCATTCGCAAAAGTGTGGAAGATGCATCCCAGCTACAATTTTATCACAGCATGGAACGTGTGTTGTATTTCTTGATGCACCTGTAACTGTCTTGATAGAATCAAGCTTTCCATCTTGTGTCTCAGCTTATTATCTTAAGATAGCCAGCTTAGACACACACTGAACCCTGACACCATTTAGACTACTTAAGACTACAAATTGCAGACAATGAGCAAACTCACTGTCTTCTTCCCCCTGTCCATTGAACCTTCCACAGAGTTCTTGCCTGGGCTGTAGGATGCACCCTGCTGGGCTTTTATTAGGTGCGTCTGGCTAAGGAACACAAGTGTCACAGCAGCTCTGCAAGTACACGCCCTCTCCACCAATATTTCAACAGGATGGAAAGAGTAGATACCAAGAAACGGCGTTTCATCAAAATTAGCTTTACAAGGCATTGTTCTGATTTGCATGAAGGCTTCTGGGGAGAGGGAGAGAGATTTGAGAATGGTTTATAAATTAGTACAAAGTGCTAAAGAATGAGTTATTTTAGGAAAATTATTTTAAAGTATTTCATTCTTATATTTCAGGGGAAGAAAATGTTGCAATGCTACCTTAACCTGAAACAGAACTTCTATTAACTCTTCAGAAAAAAAAATTCACAATCAAAGAGCCTTGAAGTGCCAACTCCACCAGAACAATCGAGTCACGCTAAAAATACTTCAGTAATGGCCAGCTTCTGCTTTCTTTCCTCTCAAACCCTGTATTTAACATTGTTCTCCTTCCCTTAGGGACATTTCTCAGTTTCCAGTTCCCTCTATTCCACCAGTTCTTTCGAAGATTAGAAAATATCACAGAACTTAACTGCAAAAACCATTTTCGTAGGGCATTAAACCATTAAGCAATTAATTTTTTCTAATTTGCATACGGCTCATACATCTCCGTGAGTCACAGGCTATTTTCTTACAGCTTTGAAAACAGACGTGCTGAAATGATTCCTCTTCCTGCTGCAGGTGAAACCGACACACATCTCACTTTGAAATCTGCGTCCGATTAATCGCTCCAGCCCCGTGTTTACCTCCCACACTCCCCGCAGCGCCTCGGCCGCCGGTTAAAAGTCCGTTTTACTCTGAAACTTGTGCCAACTTCCTCGTGCTTCAGCGGCTCCCGATCCCCCGAACTCCTCCGTGGGCAGCGGCTCATCCCATCCCTCCGCTCCCGCCGGAGTCCCCGCGCGGCTGCACCCCCCGGGCAGAGCAGAGCGAACCAGCCCCTACCTG
>NW_008681191.1:459-1016 GCF_000695815.1 Acanthisitta chloris | reverse complement strand
GGACCCCCCAAACCCATGGGTGACCCCCCTGAGACCTCTCCTCACCCATGGATGATCTCCACACCCCTGGGACCCCCCAAACCCATGGGTGACCCCCCTGAGACCTCTCCTCACCCATGGATGATCTCCACATCCCTGGGACCCCCCAAACCCATGGGTGACCCCCCTGAGACCTCTCCTCACCCATGGATGATCTCCACATCCCTGGGACCCCCCAAACCCATGGGTGACCCCCCTGAGACCTCTCCTCACCCATGGATGATCTCCACATCCCTGGGACCCCCCAAACCCATGGGTGACCCCCCTGAGACCTCTCCTCACCCATGGATGATCTCCACATCCCTGGGACCCCCCAAACCCATGGGTGACCCTCCCCACACCCCTGGATGCCGTCCTACACCCCTGGGCCCCCCAAACCCATGGGTGACCCCCCTGAGACCTCTCCTCACCCATGGATGATCTCCACATCCCTGGGACCCCCCAAACCCATGGGTGACCCCTCCTGGGACCTACCCCACCCCTGGGACCTCCTTACATTCTAGAGACCTCCTCCCAAA
>NW_008681191.1:0-282 GCF_000695815.1 Acanthisitta chloris | reverse complement strand
ATGGGTGGAGCCTCCCACCTCCTCCCTGGGCCCCCCCCCCAAACCCCTGGGACTCTTCCAGACACCCATGGGGGGTATGGAGGGATCTGATTGGCCAGGAGGGGGAACCCCCCCCAGCGACATCATCATGGAGGGATCTGTTTGGTTGACCAGGAGGGGAATCCCACCATGAAGTGGGTCTGATGCAGTTTTCTGATTGGCTGTGGAGAGATCCCGAGGTGATAGAGAGCTCTGATTGGCTGGGGAGGGGATCCCAAGGTAATGGAGGGCTCTGATTGGTCG
>NW_008681190.1:6769-38297 GCF_000695815.1 Acanthisitta chloris | reverse complement strand
ATTCCAAGGCAGAGCATCCTGCTACATCATGCTGGTCAGTTTGTGATGGTTTGACTCTATCGTCTGTTTTTTTGCTATTAAAATGAGATTTGTTTCTCCCTCTCTGGTCCCCTTAACTCTCCTTTGGACAGGGCTTGACTTGTTTTATATGGGGTTTATCACCTTTGGAAGTATTAAAGCCTTTCTCTCTGCTTTTGTCACCCAATTCCCCGGCCCAAGACTCTTTATGTAGCTGTCAGAAATCAGCTGCTTGGCCTTGGAGGTGGATACTTAAGTAGAAATAGTCTTGCCATCAAAATCCACCTGCCAGTTAGTGGAGACTGAAAAAATGACCCTTGGTTTGGTCCAAGCGAAGATTGCTTGGAGCTGTAGTCCCTGCCTGCCTTCATGCTGGCAGGGTTTGATCCAGTTCCCTGTAGAAGAGAGAGGAATTAATGTATTTATAAACCAAATTCAGATATCTGATTAAGTTTGCAGTGTCTTGTTTTATCTATAAGAGCCTGATGTTGCTTTATAACCTACAGTGACAAATAAATCCACTCTGTTCCTGCAGGAGTAGATATGGTGTCATTTGTTAGCACAAGGGTACTTGCTTAGTTGAATCATTTTGACTTTTCATGCAAGTTGAAGCACGATGGATTCACAGGCATGGTCAGTTGTGGGGTCTCTCTAGGCACTTAAAGCATGAAGAGGATATATATTTGTTGTCCCAAGGGCACCTTTGCCAGGTCTGCTCATTCTTTTGCCAGTTGATGTGTCTGACCGTGCTTGATGCCACACTCAGGGTCATGCCAGACCCAGACAGAAACATTTCTGTTCTGAAGATCTTGCACGCCACAGTAAGTGATCAACACAGATTTGTGTTCAAAAGCTGACTGAGGAATAAAAATAATAGGATGCACCCACCTTGTGAAAGTTGTGTGAGCACTTAAGAGGACTTTGTATGGCTGGGGTCAGGTCCCCAGCGAATAAACCGATGAAAGCTCTGCTGAAGTCTCATCTTGAAGCCCAGCACCCATGTTGGATCACACTTTGCAGAAGGTGGGTTAGGAAAGGTCTAGGGCTGGTTCATTGGGGCAATAATATGGATTAGAATATTTCCCAAACTCCTCAGGCTGAGTTTTTTGATCCTGCATGTGTGTAAAGGGAAATTTGATGACATAAACATTATTTAGGTGCTCATCTCTCAAAAACATATCCTCAAAACTCAGTCACAGTGCTGCTTGAGACTCAAGGCCATAATGTTTGCTCTCCTGGCACATCATCTTCTGCCTGGGCACAGATCACTGTCCTGGCTCCCATGCAGGGAGTTTCTGCCACCTCTCTTGTCAGAAGGACAGGACTTTAGAGCAGCTTTCACTGTGCCTGGGAGACCTAGATTTCATGAACAGATGTCTCCTCTGCTGGCAGTGTGGTACTGTGGGCAACCTCAGTCACATCTGGTGATGGAGACACGAAAGGACTAGGCTGGGAATACATTCCCTTCAGCACCCAATTTTTAGTGCTGGTGTTTAGCCCCTGTGTTGGCATTGGCCATAGTTAAGCCAGTGTTTGATTGGTTTTGTGTACACTAAGCTTATTTTAAAAGTATGTACAATATCCTAGCAGGAGTTTTCCAAATGCATATATTGTCATAACCCAGCAATATGATCTGTATGTTTAGACAAGACCTCCTAGTAAGAGTGAGGGCAAATCCAGTGCTCTCAGTGTCTAACAGATCACTGTGGTCTACTGGCATCTGGAATATTTCAGAAGCAGTAGCAGAGTTGTGGCTTGTCCCTCTCATCACCTCCAGCATCACTGCATGGGGATGAAGCTGGTGCAATCCATTCAGAGTGGTTAAGTGACTTGCTAGAGGTTGAGTGAAAAAAAGCTGTGGTAGATTAATAAAAGATGGTTTTAAATAATTCAGCATGGGCCAGTTGATGCAGCTTAAGAAGACCAGAAAGCTGATCTCATTCAGCTTGGTGTAAAGCAGCACCTGGCCAGCTTTTGGGTAAGGGTGAGGCAGACCTGTGTTGATGATTCTTTGGGGGTTCTTGTGCTGTGTGAGCATGTTTGCCCCACCCCCTTGCTAATCTTTCTGTGGTTCTCGGGGACTGGCTGGGGATGAAGGATTTGCTGCCTGCCTGTGGGTTTGGTTGTTCTCTGTGTCCTCTGATGTCTTCAGGGTCCCTTTTGATTTCCTGCCCTTGCCTCTGGTTCCTGCCAGAAGGAACACAACTGTGGTGCTGGGGAGGGACATTCCTGGCCTAGATGAGCTTGTGAGGCCATGCTGTCCATGAGTGCCTGGGAAACATAGGTCTGTACCTTGCTGGTGGTGGACAAGGGAGCCTGGACTCAAGGCTCTCAGAGGTCCATGATAATGGTCCTTGTCTGGGATGTGTGCATCCCCAATGCTTGCAGCAGCACCTGAGGGGCACCTGCAGACACCTGGGGAAGGAGCCAGACCATGGAGTTCCCTGCTTTACTCTGCTCTCCTGTTTGTGTGGCTGCAGCTCAGCACCAGTCCATCTGCAGGCACCAGCACCCATGCTTGCCTTGCCTCTGGATGCTGCAAAACCTCATTAAGCCCTGGTCCTTCTTCTAGGAATCTGCTGAGAAAACCCAGACAAACCTGTCTTTGTTTCTGTGGCTCACCTCTGTGCTGCTGAACTGCCTCAACTTTCATTGCCAGCAGGCTGCAGATCCTCCACACCCATCAGGGATGTATTTTCCCTTGTCCTGCCAGGCTTTCTCAGAGCTGTAAACATAGCCAAGCAGAGAAAACCATTTCCAGAGCAGATTTCTGAGGGCCCTCACAGGAACACAGCCAGGCAGGCAGGTCAGTACCTGGCAAAACCAGCCCTTGCTGGTGGCTCTCCTCTCTGTTTGATGGATTGCACTAGGCTGTTGGTCTGCATTTTTAACTGTGAGGGACTGGTAAGGGTGGGCTCCATGTGGTGGTGGGAAGCTGCCCTCTTGATGCATGCATGGACATCAGTGGCACTGTGCAAATGCTGAATGGACCTGCTGTCACCCATATGTGGCCCTCAGACTGGGGCTTCCTCTCCTTGCAAAGAGAATTTGTGACACAGAGAAAGGCACATGCAATAGGAGCTCAAAGCCAGTCTGATTCATGTGCTTCTAGAATTAGATTGTTTAATGCAAACAGCTTTAGAGATATGACTAAAGTAGGAAACAAAACTTGGAAAAGACCCCATTTGGGATAAAAGCAAAGAAGGCTATTTATTGCAAATACCAGTATAGCTTCTTCTAAAAATAATATCTTGGATGTCTGTTAGAAAATGAGAACCAAATGTGATTCTGAACAGTCTAATGCAGCCTGTCATTTCAGAGGGGGAGGGATGGAGTCCTCTCACTGGAGGCAGGGGATGTGCTTGCAGGCTCTCAGGGACATGGCAGAAAGCAGGCTGTGCAGAATGCAAAGCCTCCAGCTTTGGAGGGAAATGTGGATGCAAGTGAGCAGCATTTGCCCACAGGCTGCTGAATTGCAGGTTCACACCTTGCTGTGTTGGCATCCATCTTCAGCTCTAGGAAGATTTTTGAGAGTATGTAAGAGTTCCTCAGGATCAGAAGAATGGCACGTGGTTGGCCATGTTTTCCCATGAGCAATGGTACTCATATACAGAAGAAAAGGAGTTGTACGTTGTTCACTTCTGGTGGTGTTTCTTTTCTTTTTTTTTAAAAAGCAGAAACAGGAACAATATCAAAGGATGGGTGAGAAGAGGGAATGATCCTTGCAGAAGAGGCCATCAGAGCTGTCTTTCTGTTCAGCTCTTTCGGGCCTTTTTTTTTGCTGTCCTTGCCTCTCTGGTGTGTTGTTCCTGAGAATATTGCAGAAGCAGCAAGGTAGGTTTCTCTTCTTTTATACACGTCTGCGCCTCAGCGTCTCAAGCAGTGTTTTTTCATCAGCCAACAGCTGGGAACACTGTGTTCAAAGTGAGTTCAGGTTGCAAACATTGATGCTGGTGCCAAAGCCCTGTGAATGATTGAAAACCTTCAGGGTACCCTTTGGTGCTAACTCAGACAGCATACAAACGGTTTTGGAGTGTTTTCATAGACTTCTTACTAATCTAATATTAAGCTCTGCTCCAACTTTGCCCTTTCCAAGCAGTGATCCAGCAGTCCTCTGGCCCTCCTTCTAAAAGCTTACAAGAGGATATTTTTTCCTTTGCAGCTGATGAACGTGAGTGTATTTTATTTGAAATGTACTGGTCAGAGCATTCCACCTCAGGCAGCGGTAGAGGGAGATGCACCCTACGGAGTGCATGCTTTTCCAGCCCTGCCTGATGGCTTCACCTCATCTTTGTGATGTATGCCAGGGGAAAGCCTGCCTGTTTCCTTTATGATCAGTGTCTGTGAAGAGCACAATGATGAGAGGGCACTGAGGCCACCAACCTGCAGGAGGATTTATATTAGGTAGCACTGGAGCCTTTCCTAAGTATGAAACAGAGTACATCTCTGGAGGGAAAATTTACTCTTAGATCTCCTTGATGGGATTATTCTGCCTGTGTCTATATGAAAATGTAGATGATGTCATGATGGGACTGAGAGGTCAGGATCACATTAGGAGTCAGCAATAGATGATCTAATGGAGAAGGTCAGTAGGTGTCAGCTGCACTTCCCCAGGGAGTTTGTAGTGGCCTCAATTGCTCTCACCTATGTCAGCCTGTTGCACAAATCGTTTGGTACAGTGCCTAAGACCAAGAGAGCTGTAAGGTGGCACAGGGAGGGCTAGGCAGTCAAGTCTGCCAAGTCCCTTGGTCTGAGGATGGTGAGCAAGCTCTTCACCTTGCAAGCCCAGCGCACCCTCTTTGCTGTTGCCTAGTAGGCTTGTCTCCAAGATGACGTGCCCAGAAATATATTAACCTTCATGGGACTGAAATAGACCCTGTAAGCTGGAACACTGCATGTCCTGCAAGCTAAATGGCTTCAAGTGAAGTCCTCATTACTAAAGAGAAGAGCTACTTCAGCCAAAACTATGCCTGATCTCTATAATAAGGACAAAGCTGCAATATTTCTTTGGGCTGTTTTAAACTGATCGAATGACTGATGGGAGTGCTGTGAGCTTTTCAGAACCCAACTGGGATGCCCCCCACAAAACCAAAACAACACCAGAAGGTGTTATTCTTGTGACATGTTTTGGTTCTGTCACTGTGTGTAATTTTTGTGATCACTTTGTTTTGCCCAACTGCGTTGCTCTGGGCATGATGGGGAGGAAAATCCATCTTTCAGTAAATACTCCTCAAGCCACCTGCTGTCACAGCAGATTGCTGCATATCTCTCTGTTTCCAGAGAACAAAACCGTTGTGAGTCTGAAATTTCAGGCCATGTTGCATGCCTGCTGCTGGCCTGAGCCACCTCGCAGTGCAAAATTTTCAGCATGTCTTGTATGCAACACTTACAGCCTTAAACAGCTACAATACAGAATGTGAACCTCCCATGCAGCAACGTAGAGGATTTGGTTTTCTGGGCTGGAGAAAGAGGAACATTCTTCAGAAAAAAAACCTTTTGCAAGGCTTTTTTTTTTTTTTTTTCCTCTGAGACACTGCAGCATGAGGAGAGACTTTTACACTTGCCTGGGAAGAACTGTGCATTGTGCACTAAGTGCACTGACACCTTAACCCTTTTGCCGTGGTACATGAAACCTATGTATTTCTGCATTCTTGGCTGCATCAACAGCCTTTGGAGGCTTTATATTTGAATTCTGGGTCCCTACTGTCTAGCCTTGCTCTGCAAGTGACTAGAAACCTTCTCCTGAGCTTCTCAGTGACTGTATCTGTGTATGAGGCAGCTGGCTTTGTAGGCAAACGTTTGCCCATCTTTAATGCCTGTCACAGCTTATTAATGTGTGGCATGACCACAATGCATCTGGAAAGAGCCCAGCACTAACTGCTTGCTTCCTGGCCTTGTCATCCATTCCTTCTGCCAGGTCGTCTCCACTTCGTATCTGCTTTCTTTTGAATTTTTTTTTTGCTTTCTTTTTTTTTTTTTTCCCCATTTTTAAGTGACAGTGCCCTCAAGGGTTTTGGCAAATGAAAAGCAAAAAGGAAAAGTCTTCCTGGCAGAACCTATTCTTCTGACACAGCGGCAGCTGCTGTGGAGGAGATCCAGCAACAGGGATCCTCTTTGGAGGAGTTTACAGACTGAGGATCAGAGCTTATGCTTCTCTCCTTGCTTGGTAGCAGAATCTGCCTCCCTGCAGAGAAAGGTGATGGCCAAATCATGCCTGAAATGTGACATTCACAGCACTAATTAGGCATATGCTGTTTCACTTTGTCTCCAAAATCCAGGCCAAGCAGGTGATGGTTTTCCAAGTCTTGCCAGAAGGTGGTCTAGGAACCACCTCAGTGTGGTGACCAGCCAATCCAGGACTTGATAGATTCAGCCTGTTTTTTAGACACTTGCATTAAAGTAAGTTGGGCCACCCTAAGCACTCACTTTCTCTTGGTTGATGGTGAGGGGAACCTCCTGGCCAGCTCTAGGAAAATGCTTGCTCTGTAGAGCTGCAACTTTGGGAGAGAGAAATCTGGTCAAGGAGGGAATAACATGGTTTCAAACTACCTTTTGTCCTGATGGGTTCCATCCAAGTCTACTGCAATAGGCTGACCATTTGCAGCTCTTCATAATTTATTAAACATTTACTGAATATTTTAATAATCACAGCCACAGCAGAAAAAGAGAAAAGCTTGGCAGGCATTTCTCATGCGCCTAATGTTAGGATATGTCAGTGTGGAGTGGGGCTCTGGACAGGGACTGGAACATGGCTGGAGAAGATGACAGTAGCTGATCATGCACTTGTCTGGATTTCATGAGTTGAGGAAACTCATGACTGAAAGTACAGGATGCTCTAAAGGTTTTGCTTCTCTCATGAGCCAAAAGTCATGTCTAAGCTTCAAGGAAAAGTCTTTTTCCTTCATCTTCCCATCTCCTTCCCTTCCCCATTTCACACTGTTAATCACACTGGCAGGATGCCCTCCAGGCTGAGACTGTTCTGAGAGCAGGGTGAGAGGAGGATGCTGAGAGGGAACAGCAGGCTGTACATTTTCCTTCTGTAGCACGATTTAGCCATGATTAATGCACGTGGAAAATAATTAGCACATTCAGTCTAATTCTGCAGAATTATTAAAGGGATGAGAACAAGGGGAGAGAAGATATTTTGGTGCTTTTATTACATCTTTAGGAGGGGGGGCATGTGTTGTGTGAACATGGTCAGGTGATGTCAGCATCTCCTATTAAGGCAGGGAGCAAAATTTGTCACTTTTTTCCTCCCCCCTGCCCTGGAAAAGGCATTGCTAGCCTGAGCTTTGGAGCTCTCCTGTTACTTTCCTAAACCAGATCAAAAGAAACTCATTCGTCATTAAAACAGCATAGTCTGTATTAAAGGGAAGAGGGATTGTAAATGGGGGATCTTTGGAAAATGGGATTATTATGCTTTACTCTAGCTGGTGATCACCCCTCAGCCTTTTACCCTTCTTTTCCACACGCTGTTCAGTCATTGATAGGGTCAGGCACAGCAAATTGCTGCTGATCTCTGGGGAAAACACACTATGGGTCAGGCACATAGCTGGGAGCTGAGCACATCACCAAAGCTATTTTGTTTAAACTCAGGTCAGATATAACTGCTTATAGTTTACTTACTGCCATGATCTCTATCCCATTAGGAAGGAAAATGTTGTCTTGTTTTATAAGACAGAGGTTTTATAAATCTTTCTTTCCCCCATGTGTTAAAACTATATAATAAGACATTGGTTTGCTGGAGATATTGTAATATTTCTCCAGATTTTAGAATGCACTAAATAAAGCACAAAAATGGCTGAAAAATATTAGAAGAGCCTATTTTATGATTTTAATTGCATTCATTTATGGCACAGGTGTGTCAGCTGCTTCTTTTCTTTGTGCTTCTTAATGCCTTTGAATTTACATTTTATTTATTTTCCATTTTCTTGTAATTACCATTTACCAACACAAAATTAACACTTCTTGTCCCTGCTGAGCTACAGCTGTTAATTTTTTTCTTTAGGTTACTAATTTTTGCAAACATTGACTAGGGTTTTTTCTTTCTCAGTAGGTTTCTACAGGTGTCCATGCCTGATCTGAGAAATTATTGCCCATTAGTGCTTAATTTCAGAGTCCACAGATATGATTTAAGACAGAGATAGGAATATTTTGATCTCTGGGTCAAACTCTAAAGAGCAATTGGATGCCATGGCATGTAACAGTCAGGCTCTTGAATATTGCCTTATCACAGCTGAGTGTGAGGTTGAAGCTGCCTCCTGCTTTGCTGGAGAGCTGGTGGTTCCATGGGTGTTCTTCTGGAGCCATTGGAAGCAGCTGGTGCTTGAGGCTGCAGTGCAAAGCCTTGGGAGTGGGTCATCAAGGGAATACTCTCCCTGCCTTCCTGCCTGCTGTGGCACTGGTGGTGCCTCTTGGGGGGTTGCAAGCATGCAGCTGGGACCTGGAGGTGGCACTGATGTTGCTGTGAGGATGTGGGAGCCCCAAGTGGCTGGGGCACAATGCAAACCCAGCTGGGCTTTGGTTCCCAGGGGCAGCCTGACCTCATTAGATGAGCTGTCACATCATGGTAAGGTTTCTTCTTTCAGGTGCTCTGCAACGATCCCTTTCTAGTAGAGAATGGGAATTTGCCTTTTCTATTGACACATCCTTGCCAATTAGGCTGCCCAGGGTTGGGTTGTAGGGTGCACAGGGAATAGCAACCTCTGTGAGAGAGATGGGTGCTCTATCCCAGCAGGTGGGGAGCCGAGCAAGGGGTTCCTTGCTGGAGAGGTGTCCAGCCAGCAGTGGGGACATTCCCATGAGCCTGGGAAAAGACTTCTTGCAGAGAGGTGTGGACTCCTGATGTAAGCTTCAGGCCTTGACGCATAAGAGCAAGTGCAAGGGTTGCTCATGCAGATATTTTTCAAACGGGTGAATGTTGTTCATCCCTGCAGGGCTTGTTAGTCTGCTACCTGCCCAGTGTGCTAGAAGGAGGTTTGGTTTTGACTGTGTAGCCTGCCTTGCAGAGAAAACCTGCTGAGTTTTTTTTTGTTTTCCTCTTTCAATGATAAGCACAAGAACCCGTGGTGGTCACAAGATCACTTCAGCAACATCCTGACTCAAGCAGCTTTTTGCGTTATTTGTAAAAGTTCAATTTTCTTTTTGGGGAAAATCAATACAGCTCATTATTTAGCTGAGAAAAGATCCCTGTGTCAGTTCTACTGGAAGGCAGACCCTGAGCAGGCTCAGCCACTGTTCGTAAGCTGGACAATAGGCTGATAGTCTTTGTCTTAAATTATCCATTCTCAACTAAAACTGCCCCACTGAGAAGACTGATCAACTTCCTGCAGACCACCAAAGAGCTGCTCAACAAGTGAACACCACCAGCCTTGGGCAAAATACATACTGGGAAAAAAATCCACGACACAAAAGACACTATTTTACACTTGTTGTAATGACTGTAAGTTCTCATGCTGCTTCTTCATTATATCCTTTCTCCTGGGCTCTGGCTGCATCATGAATTTTTTTCACTTCAGTGCTAAGATGTGAGATTTAGTGCTACAAGGCTGTTTGATAACCAAATATTCTTTGTCAAGCCTGTTTTGGGGGGGTGAGACAGAACTCAGGTGCTTGGCCCAAATTTGTGATAAGTTTAAGACCTTTATGTGAGTGCACAAGATGTTGTAAAGCAACTTTGTAATCGGAGAGGGGTTGAGGCTGTTGGGTAGACAGTGCCTTTGCCTTGCATTTCTGTGTGTATGGCCTTGGGGACTGCTCTATTGGTCACTATGTTTATGCATAACTTGTCTCAGAGGCATTCTCTCACCTGCATTCCCCAGTAAATACATATGTTGATTACTCATATGAATATATAGCTTGTGAAAATTGCTCCTTGCTGCAACCCAGCTTCAGGATCCAGAGGTCCAATCCTTTCTCAGAAGTTTGCTAGTTTAGAAAGTTGGAGGAGAAATTGCTCCTGTATGAAATGGAGAATGGGGAAAATGCACATTGTGGCTGCTAGGGAGTAGGTTAAGGGAGTAAATAGTCTTATTTTTAGGTTTTTGGTTTGAGATCTGAGTGAGACTGGCAGAAATTTAGCAGAGACATTTCACTGGAGTCATTAAGTGACAAGGTCAGTGAGATGGGAGGGTCAGTTCACAGAGAAATTCTGAGACGGTTATCTGGGGGCTGAGGTATACAATCAGTTAACCAGGAAGACCTGTAAGTAAGGATGGAAAGCTGGTAAATTCTGTTTAACATATCTCCTGTCTTGACTATTCACAGGCTATACAAAACCAGAGTGGAAAACAAAAGGAAAAGTGAGATGTATTTTAAGAGAGCCATCAACCAAGAAATCTGTCTTCTCTCTTCAGATCATCTTTGTGGTGGTTGTTCTTGAAAGCAGATCTGGGATGCATGGAATGCTGATGAACCTGGCTCTCCCCTGCCCACCTCTTCTCCATAAGGCACTAAGGCATGACTTCCCCCCTTGTACCTCACAGTAAGTAGGATGCTCAGGGTCAGGGGGATGTGTCCCAGCAGCAGGGAGGGGGACAGTGCTTGCAACAGCATTTTGTAGTGCACTGGCCTTGAGACCAGCTCCTGTCTGCATATGTGTAGCACTGGATCAGGAAACCCAAAATCAAAAGCTATTTGTATGCTTGTCCCACATGCTGTCCATAAAACCTCTTTTGTTTTGACCTCCATCACTGGTCTGTTCCAGTTTTTCTCTGTACTTAGACTTTGATCTCATGAGCTATCCTTAAGAATTTATTCCAGATTGTAGATAATTTCGGGTTGTAGAGACTCTGAACAGATGACATTGCTTATATTACCAGGCTCCTCCGGTGTTTGATGATGCCTATGATTGCAGTGCATATAACATTATTGTTTGACTGCAATTACAATAGCATGGGTGGTGTTATGCCTGACTAGATGATTAATCATCTGGAGCAATGAGTAAATCTCCCCTCTTTTACGATAATTAATATGTACAGCTGGATCACAGTTGGCTGAGTGAATGTGGAAGTGATCAAGGCAAACAAAGAGGTGTTTGGCAGCTTTGGGCTGTAGGAAGGATGAGCACATGGAGCTCTTGGGGCAATTGTTCCCTCCACGATGCAAGCTGTAGCTCAAGCCAGCTCTG
Organism: Acanthisitta chloris; assembly: GCF_000695815.1. Taxonomy (NCBI): domain Eukaryota; kingdom Metazoa; phylum Chordata; class Aves; order Passeriformes; family Acanthisittidae; genus Acanthisitta; species Acanthisitta chloris. The sequence goes on along the minus strand of NW_008681190.1, from coordinate 27,151 downwards.
ATCCACCTTAGGGAGCTGCATTTCTGTGGTAGGTGGCCAAACTGCTAAAGGCAATTTGGTCCAGTCAGAGTTATAAGGAGTTATTTTGTTACATAGGGATGCTCAGTAATGCCTTGTCCTCCCCTCCTGAGGTTCCTGCTAGGTGTGGCCGCTGATTTTCTCCCATCACAGCAAATGTATGGCCCACACTTTCCATGTGTGCAGTTCTGGTACCCTCAACATAAGAAGGGCATGGAACTGTTGGAACAAGTCCAGAGGATGCCACAAAGTTGATAAGAGGGCTGGAGCATCTCCACTATGAGGACAGGCTGAGGAAGTTGGGGCTGTTCAGCCCAGAGAAGAGAAGGTTGCGTGGAGACCTCACAGTAGCCTTTCAATATCTGAAGGGGCTACAGGGGAGCCAGAGAGGGACTCTGTCAGGAACTGCAGTGATAGGACAAGGACTAATAGATTCAAATTGAGGGAGGGAAAATTTAGGCTAGATATTAGGAAAAAGGTTTTTGCTGTGAGGGTGGTGAGACACTGGCACAGGTTGCCCAGGGAGGCAGTGGCTGCCCCAACCCTGGCAGTGTTCAAGGCCAGGCTGGATGAAGCCTTGAGCAACCTGGTCTGGTGGGGAGGGGTCCCTGCCCATGGCAGGGGGATTGGGACTAGATGATCTGTAAGGTCCATTCCAACCCCTAAAATTCTATGACTCTATGATTCTATGTTTTTGGGGGGATCAGACACTAGAGGCAGAAGGCAGTGGAGTTTGGGTGGATTGACTGGGCTTTTGTGTGCTTTCTTGGAGGATTTGCAAGCCTTTGGTATGTATGTGCCCTTAATGTAGCAGGGATCCTTGTTTCTAGTCTACTTCTTGTTTTTCTGTTTGACCTTGGTCCAGAGCCTCTGTTTACCTTCCTATCTTTTCCTTTCAAGACTGTAAACTTTCCTGAGCAGCAACTGTCTCCTCCCATGTGTGTGCACATTACTTACACCAGTCATAACCAAAACCCATGCCGTGCTGTTTAAAAGGTATGGCTTTGCAGATGGAGCACTTTAAGACTGTGGGATACAAAGCTCTTTCCTCCTTGCAGTGGTTAACCAGAGAACCCTTTGCCAGTATGTCTGTAGTAGCCTAAGAGTAAAGGGAGGAAAGAAATTCATTACTACAATTGGATTTAATACCTGCTGTGCTGGGGACTTGCCATGATGGCTTAGGGCCACTGTTGTCTCCAAGCAGTTGGAGTGGCTTTCTGGTTCTCCCTGCAATCTGGGTCACATACATTCAGGCAACAGCAGTACAGATTGTCTGAAAGTACCTCATGGTTTTGCTTGTGGGAATTTACAATTCAAATCAAGAGAAGTTGCAGCCTCTCTCTTCCTCATATGTTGATTTTCTTTACTCTCCTGATACAGCAAAGATCAGGATGAAATATTAAATGTCCTCCACAATGTAATTACATCTGGCTGGTTGCAATCAATTCCCTCTGCCTCATGTAGTTTGCTATTGCTTTTCTCTTCCCTTCCTGTAAAAGATATGGGGCTTTGATTTGATAAAAGATAAAGACTTTGATTTCCACCTGTACCCAAGGAGAACTGAGCTCCCAAATCTCAGTTTTCACAGAATAATTAAAGGTGATAGAAGCAAGAAGACTGAATGGAAACACAACCCTGCAGCTTAGTGGGCACTGCAGGACAAGCAAGAGAGGATGGATGCTGATGCTTACTATAGTGGATGTTTAAACCACTAGGTAAAGGCAGTGAATCAGCAGCTCTGAACTTCTGGCAGAGACATGGTTTAACCCTGCAGGATACAGCTGTGTTCCCATCTGTGTCAATCTCTGGTTAACCATTTCATCACCATGGGCTGAACCCATGGTCATTCCTCTGTGAGTGTAGAGTGTTCACATACCATCAGACAGCAGTGGAAGAAAACCCAGAGCTTAGCTGGAATGAGGGACCAGTCAGCTCCCCCATTCCCTGCCCTTTCCTTCAGTGCCTCTGTCCAAGAGCTCTTCTGCCACTCTTGTGATACAGATGTATTAAGACCACAACACATTTCTTCAAAAATTGATCAGACTTTTCAGTACACTTAAGTGTTTGCCTTACCTGTCTGAGCCTTACAGGTTGTTATGTTTATGGCTGTTCCCAATGCTGATATGGATTTGTTTATGATACATATTTTTTTTCTTTCTGATTGCTAGTATTGCTTCTCCTGTTTTGCATTTTTCCACATCAATTGAGAAGACCAGAGATAACTCAGATGACAAGGAGCCAATTATGTGGTGCCTGGGATATTCGTAGTCTGGACTTCATGACCCAGGAAGTTTCTCTCTGCACCATGCTCCCAATTTGTTGGATTTAGTTGGATTTATTTTTTTCTTCATTAATATAAACAAATAACATATCCTGGATACTCTGCAGTCAACAGCACTTGCATTATTGGCAGTAACTGAGTTGGAAGCTACTACATCTCTCTGACTTATCATTTATATATAATTTTTTTTTTCTTTCCATCAGCTGGGAACTTTTTTTTTCTTTTCGTTTTGCCTTTTTCTCACTTCATCATCTAATGGAAAGCTTGCTGACACTAGATTCTTGGACAACTTCTGAAATTAACCCAAGCTAGGAATTTTCCACTGTTTTCTATTTACATGATGATATTTTCCAAAGCTTTCCTTCCTGCTTCATCCTTGATTGGCAAGCTACCATGGATATAGACAGGAGAAGAGTTGGGTGCCAGTGGCTGCTAGGAATGTCAAACTAGTGATGCAATAGATTAAATTTACCAATGATGTATTGCTGTTGTCTTCAGGGAGGTCTACACCATGGACAAATATCTCCTGTAAGTGTGACTGCAATGCTCAAGTCTTCCCTTCTGAGCAGCTTTCCACCTAAAATGGCAAGCAGTCAAGTAATAATGGCTGCACTTAGGTGACTTTGAAACTTTTATTGTTTTTTAAAAAAAGATGAACAGAAGCTTATAAATTTCAGTATGAGAATGTACTAAGAAACAGAAAGTTTGAACTAAAGTCACCATCTTTTTTGATCAAGTCTTAGGACATTAGGTGTGGAGACCATGTAGGAGAAGAATGTGCCTCATGGGAAAGTACTGGAAAAGTCTTCTCCTTTTGAAGTTTTGTTTCCAGACACTGAAACCCCATTGAAATATCCTATATATCATGGAGTATAAGACTATATATTGTATCATTTCCTTGCCAGGCAAGATTATACACAAGTATTCTTCACTCTCTTATATTGGAGAGCAGATTGTTTAATTGTTTATTACTTGTCCTTTACAATTTTTTGCCTGTCACAGGGCTCATTTTGAATTTCTCTGCCTGTCTTGAATTGCCCATGTATCTCTGCCCAAGCCTAGCAGGGTTGGGAGCCAGTCCTGGACCTGGAGGAAGCACTTTGCCTGCTTCCTAGGGGCTACTCCCTTTAGCAGCTGCTCTTCCTTGGGGACACTCTCAGACTACTAGTGAGGGAGAGCTGCTCTGCAGATCTGAGCCTGCAGGCTCCAGGCCTGTTACCCAGCAGACTTTACCAGAAGGAAAAATTACTTTAGAAAAAAAAATATAAATAATGCAAACACAGGACACAACAGCAGGAGTAGCCTTAAGTGCCTTAAATTAAAGGAACTGAAAGTCCTCTCACTGTAACATGACATTTTAAGCGAAGTCATTATAATTAATCTTCTTTTAATATAGAATGATAGTCAAAGAAAATGCAGCACAACCCATCCTTCTCTTGCTAGCGTGTGTCCGGGAGACAGAGTAGATTTAAGGTAAGGTGATCTTTGTGATACAGTAGAAATAAATTCCTGAAGGCAGTAATTGATCAATATGGAGAGTGGCAGGTAAAAGCCATACAAATACCTCCTCTAAAAGCATTGGACACAGTAATTCCCACAGGCACCAGGAAGCTGTTAGCTAATCAGGCAGTGATGCACCATAAGCTTCACTGTCTAGTAAAAAAAAAAAAAAGGGAAAAAAAAAGGAGGAAAAAGAGAAAATCTCTGAGCATACAGCCAGCATGTGACAAATGTGCATGCTGGGGCTCTCTGGAACAGGGGAAAGCCATGGCCAAGGCTGTGACTCATTCTTGAATGACCAAGGCTAAGTGGCACCAAGGAAGCTGTTGGCTGGATTTCATGGTGCAACCAGCCATGACATCTACCCCAGGCCAGCCTGTTGCTGCTGTACTGGAGAGCTGCTTGGCAGTGGGAGTGTAAAAAGCAGGTTTTGAAGAGCCATCCTGTTCTCCTATGTGTAACTTCAAGGCAGCCCTCTTCCACTGACAGTAAGTACATTAAGTACAGGTGGCTATTTACAGGAGACTCTGTCAGCCACTCTTCTTGTTAGGCAGGAGACCAGGCTTAACACAATCCTTCTAAGTGGGTCCCAGAGAGGCCAGGTATCCTCTGCAAAGGCTGTAGCAGCTCTGTGTCCAGCAAACTTGGCTGTAGCCAAAGGGGCAGAAAATGGCTACAGATTGTACTTCAACTAAAGCTAACCCATCAGGTGCTAAACAGACTTTTGTGAGAATCCATACACAATCCACAACGAGTGTCACTAGCCCTCCAGGAACAGGAGCTCCTGTACCTAATCACCACATTTCACTCCCAATATGTCATAGACATTATATTATACTCCTATATAGGATAGTATTGTGTTTATCATACTTTATACTTTATTCTGGCTATATTATAGGTTCTGTTTTCTACAGATATAAGTACAGATGAAGAAGTGCATGGAAGTGCTGAAGTACAATCCTTGTCTCACCAGTTTTACAGACTAAGAGTACCATCAGATGGGGTAATATCATCTCCTTGCTGACTACTGCTTACTAAGCCTCTTTCCACTCCAATCCAACATTTAAGATTCTGCCATTTGTCTGTGCAAGCTCTGGCACCTGTAGGACCCTCTCTATGCTGATTCAACTCACTAATCTGGCAGAAAAACAGTACAGCAGAAAACAAGTAGTTTGGTTTATGCTGAGTTAATGAGTTGAACTGAACCCTGGCTTTGTTTGCATAGGCAAACTGGAAATCTCCTTCCCCAATGGGGTGGAGCTAATTCTTATCTCGAATTTTAGCTCATCTCCTGCATCTTTCTCTTCTAGATTTTATTTTGATGTGAGTAAGTAACCTGAAAAATGAAGTGTATAGCTTTTGCCTGCCTGGAAATGTTTGTGTTTTGTCACTGCAGGTGAAGCCAGGACCAAGCACTTCCATTTGAGAACCACGTGGAACTGGGCTTCAAGGGTGCAAGCTGCTTGAAAAGTGGAAGAAATGCACAGCACAGTAAGTATTGGGAAGGGCAAAACAGTGGTTAAGTAAAGAAATAATTTTTTTGTGCATCTGATAGCAAGGGACTGACTGTCAGCCTGGGCACCAGTGGGTTGTTTGTTTTTCCTTAGATTTGTATCTTCCAGAGCTGCTTTGTTAATTTTTTTCTTTAAGCAGCTATTTGTCAGTGCACTCTGTTTTAATTATGCCTCCTGCATGAATGCTGGTCTGGTCTAGTGATGCAGGGAAAAGCCTTCCCTGTAGGGCATATCCTCTGCTCCAACCTCTGGGCCACCCTAGCCTTGTTCTAGGGCTTAATCCCTCTGGAGGAGTCAGGGCCTGGTATGCTCAAGCAAGGAAACATCTCTGTCAGTGCACAGCTCCAACTGCTTTTCTTGGGACTGTCTTGAGAGCATGGAAAAAGGGACTGGGGATTGATGCTGATGCCTGACTTCTGGTCTGTGGAAGCATTCCTGACAGTGGCTGCTTTCTCTTTGTTCAGCCCTAAGCTGTTCATCTTCTCTGCTGCCAAACCTTTCTCTTCCTTCTGTCTGGAGCCCCTCTGAAAAGTCTCCCACAATTATTTGTCTCTATTTCCATATTCCGCCTCCATCTCTCTGTAGAGATGCCTGGAGCAAACTGCTTCTCTTGGATTGCAGCTCATGAACTCACCTATGATCTATTCAGGTGCAGTCATTAAAGGCTGGTGATACTCCTTGATCTTGAATTATATCTGCATCACGTGATGTAGTGGAGAGCTATCAAACTAAGCATAATGAATTTAGTCAGCACAGTAAGCAGTTTAGACAAGATAGCATGGGACCCACCACGCTGCTAAAGGGCTCGTTTACCCCATCTATATTAGCAGAGACAAATCTTAATTTGGTGGGTGCAATTAATATATTCATCCAAAACTCAAGCCAAGCTACACTTTCCAGGAGGACCCAAAAAACCATCCTGAATAAGTCTGCAGATGAGAGGTAAAAAAAAAGGGTAAAGGCTCCTGTTTATAATTTTGATTTTATTAATCCCAGTGCTAAAAGGATATTTTGCATCTGTGTTTAATCAGCAGGTGCTATTCACCGTGAACACAGATGTAATAGAGCTGTTGGCACTCAATGTGTCCAGTCTGATACTGGAAATAGGAATCTTGCTTTTAAGGGAGAGGACAGCTGAAGCAGCTTTACCCCAGGAAAGACACATATGTGTGAGGAACACTGAGCTGGACAGGAGTCAGTGCATGACCAGATTGTGGGAGGAGCTGTGTGTGCTCATGACTGCAAAAGAAGTAACTCCTGTTCAAACACTCATGAATTATCTGGGGTGAAGGATAACTGAGCAGTCAGGTGTTCCCTGCAATGAAGGCTCTCCTTCCTACCTCATTTTATTAGTATTCCTCATGGTTCCTCCATCTGTCATAGTCTGCATTAGACATGAAAGGATGAAATCACCCTCATCATTCCACCTCCCAGACTAAGTGAGAACTGTTTGTGCTTTGTTTGATTAAAACATGCTCTGGTTGTTTTCAGAACTCACTAATACCAGGATTAATCTGAAGCTACTGTACAAAGAGTGCATTATGTCACTGCTGACAATAGATTTACTGTAACACCAGTCTCAGTTCGATGTGACATCCGGGCTTGAGTACTACACCCCTGTGCATTAGCCTCTCATCAGGTAAAACAGTGGCTTATCTTTACGTAGATGGGCCCTGGAAGAAAGCAAAGCTGAATCACTGAGCATCTTATGGATCAGCTTGCAATGTGTGTTCATGGATTTTAGGAAAGGCTTGTGTGAGACCAGAAGGGTTGGGAAGGAGAGAACCACAAAGCACAAGACTGACACTGCTGCCTAAAAAGCTGAAAGAAGAACAGAAATACCAGAAATACAGCAAATGTCCTTTGCCAGGCAGCTTGGCATCATTAGCAGCAGACAACACAACTTTTCTCCAAATAGATACAAATGGACAGCATGACGAAAGCAGTAGATAAAGGACTGTAGGTTAATAATGTTGGAGCCTATTTTGCCCTTGAGCATCGGCAAAGACTATGTTTGGTCATGAAATGTGGAGACGTCATCACATTCCAAGCGCTGAGTGCAATTATGGATGCAGTACATCTCTTGCTAGGACATGCGCATGGGGAAATGTTTCCCAGAGCTGCAGAAATTTCCACATAAAAATCCCTTCTTGTCTTCATGCATTGCGACAAGGAAAATGCAGTGCTGTGGCAAGGGGATCTCACAGCAGGAAGAAGTGAGTCCACTGTAGCATCCATAATGGATATGAGTGCATGCTGGACCTTTTACATGGAGGGAACTGGAAATTACTTTGGACATAGCCCTGCCTTGTGGTTGATTTGTGTTGATCTTATCTCAAAATAGAAGATGGAGAAAGCAGTTTCGTCCTGCCAGGCTTGGCAGTACTGGAAAAGGGAATGGAAAGGAAGGGAGGGTGGAGGGACCAGAGGAGGCAAGGAAGCACTTAAGTAGAATACCTTTTAAAGAAGGCTTACATCAGTCCCTGTGTTACTGAACCAAGAAAGTCAAGTGAGAAAGCCATTAGGGTTCATTACCCTTAGCAACTTATGGCCATTAATTCTCTCTGGCAGCAATACCTAAGGTTGCAGCAACATCCAGCCTATGGCTCTGTGCTGGAATGTAGACACAACAGGGTACAAATACTTGCCTCATAGATATTAAGGAAGTGGAAGAAGATAAAAATGGTGCCATGGGGAAAAAAGCAGTTAAATGAGCAAGGTGAACCACAAATCATGGATAGATATTGCTCCTTCTGGCACCAAGTTCAGTGATGCATCTACAGGAGAAAACACCTCTTCTGAGGATGACAGACACTCCATCTACTGTTTCATAGCTTTTCACCTTCCCTGTGTTACCACATGAATTCTCAGTCATAAAGCTCCTTATTAGCATAGTTCTTAAATGCTCCAGTAAGGAAATCAACCTGAGTGAACACTCCTTCCTATACTGAAATGGTCCAAGAATTCCTGAGTCTGGTTTAAAACAACAATTCTTTCAGCTTTTCCTCACTGCTGCCAAGCGGGATGGTGGTTCTTATGTAAAAGCTGGAAAAGGGGATTTTCTTTACCTTTGATTTCAGGACCATTCTGGATGTCTTCCTGGGAAAAAAATAAATATCCTGGCACCCACAAATATCAACCCCTGTCTTTCAGATCCCTTTACCCCCTAGAAGACCATACTGGGTGCCATGTAGTTCAGAGTTTTCAGACCAAATCAGAGATCATAGTCTAGATTTCAGTAACAAAGGATTTTCAAAGGGAAGGCCTGACATTTACCTCTGATAATCACTGAAATCCACTTAAGGCCCCTGCTACTCTCAGGTTTGGCTATGGAGGCTGAGAGAGAGGAATGCTCTCTCACATACTGCACCCCTTAGCCACTCTTGATCAAAGCCTGGATCAAAGCCTGGCAGCTGGTTTCAATCCAGAAGCAAACAAATAAATGCACAGGTGGAGAAATGAGGATCTGAAATTTGCCCTTGGGTAGCCAGCCTTCTATAGCAACACTGTGAGTACTCTCAGCTGTTAAGTAAAAGCTGAGAAGATAAATCCCAAATATAAGAAATTAAAATCAATAAACTCACTGAGTCCTCCATGTCACAGTTCAGATTCATAAAGAGATACAAACACTAAATCCCTACAGTGCTGCTCTTTCACAATTGCACACATTAAGAAAAGGGAGGAAAGAGTTATATGAAACATTTGTCTGGGTATAGGAATCAGTTATCTAAATGATGCAATATCAGAAGGAAATATTGTCTCATTTAGACATCTAGCAGCTACAGTCACTACAATACTCCCCAAAGAATGATAATTATTCTCACAGATGCCTAGAAATTAAGAATTATACTTTCACTAAGTTTAATATCCTAGATGTGTTTTCAAGGATCATCTGTCTTAGTAAAGCTTTGGGGATCTAATTCAATTGCTTTTTGCCTGTCATTGCTTATTTATAAAACATGTGTCATTCTGGTGATACTGTGTTCCAGTGGATCTCCCAGAAGCTGGAAGAACTGATGAAGAAGACAGATGTGATCTGCTCACCATGCCTCTAGGACTGCATCCTGTCCTCAACTGTCTCATTGTGCTGAACAAAGGACATACCTAAAAAATGCATCTGCCTCAAGCTGATCATGCCACACGGTAGGGCAGAGACAATAGCCACTTTTTGATGCTTTGTACTGATTGTTCTGCTAAAATCAGCAGCTAGCTGTTGATTTCTCACCACAGCTAAGAACATCTGCAAGGTGTGAGACATTTCTTTACCTGTGTGCAGACAAAGAATAATTTATAATGGATTAATTGCAAGATCACACCATTATGGAAAAGCTTTACCTGGAGCCCCAGAGTAACACCAGAATTGATAAGCTATGCAAGGACAGCTGAAATGCAGCTATTCCTCAAGCGAGACACTGCAGTGCTTGGGGATGTCACATTCCTGTGCTAATAATAAAGATGAAATATCAGTGGAATGTTAAAGATGAGAAGGAAAAAAAAGTAGTCAGTATAAAACTTCCCAACCAAATTTCTGAGGTGTGGTGGCCACTGTGCTTGTTTGAGGGTTATTGGCAACTCATCCAATCTGTGTTCCAGTTGTCTCCAGGCAACCTTCACCAGCTTTGTGGTCAGTAAACCCATGGATCACTGTGCCTGTGAGTGGCAATTGGCTGAATCCTCTCCCATTTTACTCACTCCTTGATGTCACCCAGGTTTGTGTTCCCTAAGTTTACTACTAGGTGAGGTGTGTGCAGTGTTGATGTGGAGGTGTGAGTAGAACATAAGAAGCTAACATTTTCACTTGGGCTTTACACATAACCAGTGTCTAGCATTAAAGGAAACAGTGGCAGAGGCAAGCCCAAGGACAGAATGCTGTAAGGAAACTGCAATATGGGAAGGTAGGATCTTGGAAAGTACTGCAAAGTGGATGGCAGGAACTCAGGGGAGGAGGGAATGTTGGTGGTCCCAGTGGGGAGTGAGTGGGATACAGGGTATGGAGATGGTAGGGAGAGGAGGGGCACCAAACCCACTTCTGCTGTTAAGCTTGTAAGCACATTGTTACTTCTCTGAGCTGTGTTCCAACACAGAAATTAAAAATGTTAAAAGTATTAAAAATGGACTCAACCTGAAGGTCACAAGTGCTCATTTTGAATTTTAAGTCACTCCTTATATGCTTACAATTAACTATATGCTTAAGTGCTTTCAGGATGGAAATGTTAACAGAGTCAGCATCAAATACCAGGCTAAAAGATGTGTAGAGACTTAGTATCTTTCTATAGAAAATAACTGGCAGTGCCTTTCAGCCCTGAAAGCTACCTCTCTCAGTAGTCTTTTGTTCTGATTAACAAACCACAAGATGGATTTCTTTCCAAACATCTGATGCCTTGTGCATAATTTTCTTAATCAAAATGAATAAGCAGGAAGCACTCATTTTACCATTGCTGCTACGATAACTGTGAATTATTGCATTTTTTACTCAAATACTCTTGTGGTTTTGTACAGTTCTAGGAAATACACGAAGAAATCATTCTGGAGATGGTTTTAATGGGATACTATAGAAGTTTGGATTCAGCTGACTACCAGATGCTGAGTCATAAAGAGAGAGAGAGAGAGAGAGAGAGATTTCAGAGGTAATGGATTATGGATAGAGTTTGTAGGATTCAGTATTTTTTTTGATTCAAAATCATTGATTTATATCAACAGTGATTCTTGCTTGTCCAAGATCACTGTCAGTTATAATTCCTGGTCAGTGTGGGAGAGCATCTGACCCTGGCACAGCACCAGCACCAGCTGTACAGCTGCTGGTGCAGGTCTTAGGGCAAGAGAGAGTGAGACTGAAAAAACAGTCAGGTCATGTAGGGGAAAAAGCTGTGCTGTGAGTCTGGAGAGTGAATAAGGGGAAAAAAATGGGCAGTTTTTTAACATTTATTGATTAAATCCTGCCCAGTGTCTTCATGGAGCACAGCTGTCTGCTATAAAAGTTAAAAGCCAGCACAGATCAACAGCAGAACTGTGCAGGGAGAAGTGCAGTTGTACAGCTTCAACAAATTTGGTGGTAAATGTGCATGTGAAAGCACAGAGCTCTGGGCTCTCCCAGGTGTTCCTGGGGCTATGAGCTTGTCTTTGCTGCTAAGCTGCAGCCCTTGGTCCTCAGGGAAGCAGCTGCTGCAGAGAGATGGAGTGTTTGACTCCACCTCCAATTACTGTAGGATTCAAGCCATGACACTAGGCTGGCTGGATTTCTCTCACACACTCACATGCATGCACACGAGTAAAACGATGATGATGGCAAAACACAAGATGGGAAGTGCATCTGTCAGGAATTTCTTGTTTCACATGAGGCAGATGGAGAGTAGCCAAGAGAATTGAAAGGAGTAGGGCAAATCCACGAAAAAAACCCACAAAGTAGACAGAAATACAAAAACCAGGAGGTCTTTTAAGACTGGAGAAAGTGGAAGGAAAAGAAAATGGTGTGAAGGCAGAGGAGGAGAAAAGAGAGAGGAAAACCAGAAAGAAGCTGGGGTTATTGATGCTGCAGGATCACAGACCTGATTGCTGTGTGCTAATTGTGCTCGTTTTATAACTTGCATCAAACTTCAGCCCCAGCTGCATTTAGATGAGCTGAGAACATGTTCCATTGCACTTGTTAGGTCAGGGAATGTTGTTTTCCTACTGAAATGTTTAGTGATGGGTAGGAAATGAGCTAGTGGTCTCTGTGTGCCACAAAACCAGAAGTCATGAAGTTTCCAACTTATCTGCTCTGCTCAAGCTCCATTTTAATTAAGTGTTGTGAAACCAAGCCCTCAAATAAAGGTGGGAGTGAATCTGGGTGAGGCCAGTAGCTGTGGGCAACTGGAGGGGTAGGATGGAGAAAATCATTCTGGCTACTAAATCTGTGCACATGCAAATGGAGTAATTCACAATTACAAAGAGTTGTAGTGGCCTCTAAAATATGTGTTCTAAAATATGTTGCTAGTCCTGAAACAAAGCAGTAATATAAGTTCAGACACACCTCTGAGGACCACAGAAGGTTTTCCTTGCTACATTTCATTCACAACACATACAGAAGAAAATGGGGATTCAGGGAGCTGCAGTCATCATTGCTATATGGGGTTGCTGAAGTTGCATTGCTGAAGGAAGAAAGGTCCAGGAGAAGTCAAGAGAGAAAGAGAAGCAGACTGTTTTGAGCAAGAGGATGAGCAATTGACTTAGAGGATGCTCCTTGGAGTGGGGCTGGACCCACCTGGTCTTTGCTGGGTTAAACCTGAAAGCCAGTCAGCTGCTGGAGGGTGCTGAGTTCCCTTTGCAGCAGAGTCTGAGTCCCCCAAAATGGGACCACAGGACAGAGAGGTCAGTGCCAAGAACATGCTTTTCAATGTACTTTTGTTTCTCTTTTATGTCTTCAATTTGGCAGCTGAGAACTCAATTGACCCTTCATAATGCTAGAGTAATTTTTGTCTCTGAGCTTGGCTCGGCACATGCCTGAGCCCAGATCAGTCCAAGGCTTGCTGCTGCTTTGGAAGTAATGAATCTGTATAAGGTGGTGTGTGCAGACTGTAAACCAGTGTACATTAGGAAATAGTCACAGTATGGGTACAGCCATCAGAGCACACCAGGACTGATCCACATCCCTGAAAGAGCCAGCCTGGGGTTACTGCCATCAGTGACAGTTCACAGACAGGAATTCCTCAGGTTTACCCACCTGCCTCACTTGGGCTATGGATAAGCTGTTGGCAGATAACTCAGTATGCCTTTTTAATCTGCAAGTGTCTCACCTAACAGAGTCAGCCTCACAGGCTAAAGCAGGTGGCACAATTATTAGGAAAAAAACAGGGGGATTTTTAAATGGGACCTGAATTCAACCTGGTACTTCAAGATCAGTTTTGAAGAGTAAAATGTGTGTATGTCCACTACAAGGTGAGCCACTTCTTTCCCTGCCTTTTGCATGAGCATGATGATTGCACCTCCTTATCTGTACTGAAATGCACCCATCCTCCCTCCCTCTCCTGAGTTCTCAGTCCCAGATGCTGAATTCTTTCAGTCATTTATCTGGCAGGTATGTATGAAATGCAGCATTAGTTCAAGGACATGTACTAATAAAATAAACATATCACAAAAGGCACCACCCGGTCAATATGCTTAACATTTTCTGCAGCAGATAAACTCGGAAGGAACTGATGAAGCAACAACTATTGTTATGTTTTCAGAGTAGCTACATGTTACTGAGCAACTCAGATGTGCAGTATTCATCCCTGGTTGGTCCTCCCTTGCTGTTATATCACTCCAGGGAAGTGTGTTTTATTCAACTGCCTGTGAAACCTGGCTATTATTAGGGATCTAAAGTGCACCAAATTGGCCATTGGCAGTCCCATTAAGATGCATAAGTGCATATTACTCATTTTATAGTTTGTGTGTAATTTGAGTCTTTCAAATTTCCATTGAAAGCCTTAGCTTAGTTACATATCGTCACCTTAAGCAAAGGTGATGAAGTTCAGAGTTGCTGTAAGGTGGTGTTGGGGCTGAAAGTATGTATGCATTCAAGACACAAACTACCAGAGGCTGTGCAGGTGTGTTGGGGAAAGGTCATGGTTGTGTTAGCAGGACTGTTTCTCCAACCCAGTTCGGCTGTCAGCCCATGTGATGACAGCATATGGCAGCTTTAATTTGTACTTTTAATAAGACAGCTGGAGAGGACTCCAGGATAACCTAGGCTATTTTGAAGGCTTGCTGATAAGCCTCCACTGCATGCTGAAAGATATAGTCCTATCATACATAGCTCCATCTCATCAAATATTCTGGTTTCAGAAGGAACCATAAGAAGACAACATGCCTGACTGTCTTCTGTTTTGCCCAGCCACACTGGGATTCTCTAGACCACTGAGTGGTTGGTCCTAGTCTGGCTGAGCCTTTTCCCAAGCAGAAGATCTGTGTAAACCCATGCTGGCAATATGAAAATTTCTCTTCAGAAGAAGACTATGTTTTCAGGAAGGGAAAAACATGGCCTTTTATAGAGATGTAAGTATCTAAAATATATGTACTTGGACTATGATGTTCAGATTGTACATGCTACAACTCTCCTCTGGTTGTACAAATTCTGAGCACCCTGATCACCTTGGTATGAATTATTGAAAGGAACAGAATGAATGCTTAAAAAGAAGAAAATGTGTCTGTGATTCAAGATGCTTTTCAATTATCTCAGTATTTCCTTCTTCACCATATTTCCAGCTGCTTCCTAAGCACTGTAGATAGTCTTTAATTCCATTAGCTCTTTACATGAGTGCTTAAGCTGACCACTAGCATCTGGTCACTAGGAACAAACTTCCCTAAGGTGAATTATTACATAATTATGGAAGTTTTGTAACCTTTTCTGAGACATTCGGGGCTGGTCACTCAGTGCAGACAGAATTTTGGTTGATAGGGACTATTGGCAGGATAATGTGAAGAAGGATCTTTTCTTGGAGCTGTCTTGAATAGAAAAGTAGTAGTACTAAGTAGTTAGTACAGAAATAAAGTCACAGGTTTTGCTTTTTGTCTCGAAGGAGCTGCAATTTAATATCAATTGGGATGTTGCATGGGACGGTAATGAATACACTAGAGAGTGCAATAGGATTTGAACAAGGCTGGAGCAAAGAGACAGTCGACAAATTCTTTCCTATTTTCTGATGAGTGTGTATCCTGTCAACCTGCTCTATGCTTCATAACAATATTGTGATCAGTATTACTGATACTATAATCATATATATGATGTGTGGAACCAACAGAAAGAAAAAGGGTTTCCTGTAGTAGTAAGTATGTTACCAAACTGGAAAACTTATGGAAACCAAGAAATATTGTTTGTCTCTTTGATCACAATATGTCTAGTATTAAAATAGATCATGGCTCTGCTACACAAAGTGCTGTGCAAACAGGCCACAGCAAACCTTCAACTAAGTTGTCATGGAACCATCATTTTAATTGGAAAATCAATTTATTGCTTCTCTGCCAGCTGTGTTGTGCTTTTTCCCTGGGACAGGCATCTCAAACTCTGTGAAGGAATGGTTTAATCAGATGTGGGGAGAGGTGATGTGCAACAGATCATGACTCATGGGCATTTTTCACCTTGTCAAAAGCAAATCATACAGTTCACCTCATTAGGAAATGCCATTTCTCCTTGGGTTTTGAGGGAATTGAGGGATTTGGGGAAGATGGACTGCTGGCTGATAGTGGTTCTGTTGCAGGAAAAGAGGAAGGTTGTGTGTGTCTGAATGGAATTACCATCTCAGATCATTCTGGGTTCATTGACCATCAGTGATGTTAATACTGACCATTTTTAGCATTGGGAAAAAGGGAGGGAAGGCCAGTGTTCAAAAAGAAAAGAAAAGAAAAATTTTTTTCCTAATATCCAATCCAAAGCTCCCCTGGTGCAACTTAAGGCCATTTACTCTTGTCCTATTACTTGTTATTTGAGAGAAGAGACCAACATCCACCCTGCCACAGCCTCCTTCCAGGTAGTTGTAAAGGGCAATAAAGTCCCCCTGAGCCTCCTTTTCTCCAGGCTAAAAACAGCCCCAGCTTCTCATAGGACTTGTGCTCCAGACCCTTCACCAGCTCCATTACCCTTCTCTGGACTCCCTCCAGCACCTTGATGTCTTTCTTGATGTGAGGGGCCCAAAACTGAATATAGGATTCGAGGTGCAGCCTCACTAGTGCCAAGCACAGGGGAACAATCACACAGTAAGCAGAATTGGCCCAAACACTGAGCTCTGGGGAGTACCAGTAGTGACCAGCTGCCAGCTGGATTTAGTTCCATTCACCACCACTCTGTGGGCCTGGCCATCCAGACAGTGCTCTGAATCGTGGGAGAAGAAGAACTCTTTGGTATTGGAGGTATTCTACAAGCCATGCCAAAATAAAATGATAGGAAGGCTTTAATACAGAATAAGTTTCAGCACAGCTGCAGACTCCTTCAATTGTTATGTTGCTGGCTCTCATTTTGTAGGCAGACCTTCAAAGTCAGCTTTGGTTTATTTGACATAATTACTATAATAGTACCCATCAGCTTGTTAATGTAGAAGGCTCAGGTATTTGGCATTTAGGTCAATATGTCATACACAGATATACCCTATATTTGCATGGTGATTGTTAGTGTAATGGCTCAGGAATGAACTGTCATGTGAATAATTTCATCAGGGCAAGATTATTTAGATCTACTCACCCCCAAACTCACATTATTTTTATTTGAATGCATAGGAAGCAGAGCAGACTGCACATATGAGTGGCTATCTCACAGCAATTTGCAGTTTTACAGAAAGTAACCTGTTGAGAGGGTCTAACTGCATTTGTACTTTCTTTCTACCAGCTCAGTAGAGCATGAAAAAGATTCACTTCCTCTCCCAAAGCCAACCCAAGTACACAGGTGAAAGCTAACTCAGAGAAAAGCAGCACATAATAGTCTCACAGACCTGGATGCTGAAAGGTGTGGCCATATCTTGGTGTCCACAGCAACAATCCAAACCCTACCAAGAATTTAATATGTTAGTCAATGCTCCTCTCAGTTAGGTTTATAGAGCCATAGAGACTTATAATGGGTCCATAAATACCCTTCCCTATGTCACTGTAAAGACTGTAATTAGTTAGGAAATTATTTGGCTTTTCTCTTCCAGGCCTCTGCCACTAGGCTCATGTAATTTTTGGTTGCCTTTATATTAAAAAAAAAAAAGTGTTCTGCGTAATTGTCATTAGCCATAAACTTACATAATGAGAGTTCATTTTCTCTAGAATATTTTCCATTTTGCCACAAAGGGCATTTCTTTTTTCACAGTAACATTTGAACGGAAGGTTTTACATTATTCTGGAAGATACACCATCATTGCCCTTTTTACATGAAGGAAAATCAGTCAAGGAAGAGGTTAAATAATTTATTTTGGTTTCTGTTAGAGTAGTGATGAGATGTAGACGCTGGCAGATGTGACCTTGGAGGCCAATGTTCTGGGCACCCTGGAGTCCCACAGGAGCAGAGGAATAGGAGCAAGCATAAGAGAACAGGCTGTCCTTTGGGCTTTGGGCTGTCTCGGGTCACAGGCTGCCCTATGCCTGCAGTGTGCTGTGCACACTAAAATATGCCTAAATTTCCACATATCTCAGACTGCAGGATAATGTAGCTTCATAGTGCCTTCATTTCTTCTGTGTGAGTAATAATCCTGCTCCAGAAAAAATGCCTTAAAATTGAATTCACTTACACTGGGAGGGGACAAGAAGTTGGAGTTCGTATATACATAGCCACGTGTGTATATCCCAATTAAATATGTCTATAGGATGTACTAAGGGAATACAAAAATCTGTGCTGAGAAACAAGAAAAAGACATGTTGCTATTATTAGTGGGTTTTGTATTACTATTGCTATTGTTATGGTGATTAGCTGATATTTATTAATTTTACCTAGGAATTTTTGGACTGAATTCCTCAATGGCTCTTTTTGGACTCTCTCTGTTCCTCTGTAGGTGTGTCCATCAGCTCAGGGCATGGGCAGAGGATTGCTGTGTGGTAGTCTGTACATGTGAAGAGAACAGAAACTTGGAGAGTGATGAACAAGCAACAAGAAGTCATGGAAAACACTTCACTGCCTTGTGAAGGGTCCTTACTGAAGGCTAGCATGTGCAGTGAGGACTTTATCAAAGAGCAGATTGTCACTGTCATACTTCAAAATATGATAGTGCTTCAGTGTTTTCTGCTCCCATTGGCTGAACATGTGATGAGATGATAGCTCTTTAAAGTGACTTATGTGGCTTTTTTGTGATATCTGGGACTGAAAACTTTGGCACAGTTTCCTTCTGATATGGATTTGGTTATGGGGCTTCATAGTCTGCCTTATTTCAAGGTTTGTCTAATACCCTCACAACGACTATAATTGGCCAGGAAGAAGACTGAAGTAGAGGATATGAAGGATATGAACTATGCATGAACTTGGGTGGGAGCCTGACTTATTCTCATTCCAAGTTTGCATTGATTTCATTGTATTTTCTGTATGGAACAAAGGTAAGTCTGTATTTTTACAGCTTTTAGTAGACTTAATTCTAATTTTGTGAGGGGAAGTTTTATGATGTGGACATATTACCATTTATAAAACAACAGACTAGTAGGAGTCCAGAACTATTAACTAGAATTGTCCAAACATAGTGAAGAAAATGGGGAAAGGAGCAGATAGAGCCATAGTTGCCTGTTCTGCTTCAATCCCTGTGTCCCAAATATAAGGATCAAACAAATATTTTTCACATTCACTGTGATTTGATATGGGCTAAATTCACTTTAGGCTTAGATGCTCTTCAGATGGCATCAGCTTTTCATCTCTGCTGCAACAGGAAACTTTGATTTGATTTCCAAGGGACTTGAGTTTGGGTTTCTTCTAAATTAAGTTGTTTGAATATTAGGTCCACTGAAAACTGTTACTGAACTCTGCCATCCTCCTCCATTCAATTTCATGCTTCCACTTTCTGTATTTCTAATGAAAGGAATATTTACTACTAGGCATCTAACTTGAACTGATTTGGCAAGTTGCTGAGAAGTGTATGTTGCAAAACATTTGATATGAATGATTCTTCCTCCATCAAAAAGGTCTTATGTGAAGAGTGGAGACAAGTCTCTGCTTTTGCTCTTCATAAGTACTGGATGTTACACATTAAACATTGAACTGGAAATCCAATTACACGATTATTAATCAGATAAATTTTTTCAATTTCGGGGGAAAAAGGCCAAGTGAAACATGAAAGTCCACTGGGAAACACCACCAATTAAAGCAATTAAAAAAGGATGTGGAATTTTTAATTCTTACACTTGGCTAAAAAGTTGATTGACTGGGCTTGACTCTCCTGGGGGTGGATGTGCTGAGCAGTTTTTTATTTGCTTCTGATATCAAATGCTTCTATTTCCTTCTGAAGAATAATTAATTTTCATTGCAGGAAAATTTACTTATTATGATATGGGTAGTTGATCAAGTTTAAAATGTTTGATCAGGTTAAGTGATGCCTGTCATATAACATTTCCACTCATGGAGAGAAGCACATATTCCTTCCACTCTCATTCTGCAGACAGAATTTCTGACAGCTGAAGTGTAGCCAGTAAATTTCTTTTCCATTAGTTGCAAATTGTACAACAATATACTAAAGTAATTACACCATAAATCTTCTTGCCTTGAAGTTAGGCTCTGCGGTACACTCTCATAAAATAGTGCAGTAGCAAATAAAATCACTGCATCTGTGTATATTTGTCTTGCAATAATTTTTCTGAGGGTGGTCTAAAACATTAAGAAATGTGAATTGGATGGAACTGGGAAGAATTCAGTATGTCTTGGTTCATATAAGAAAGGGCTATATTTCTTCAATAATTAAGGCTACCTTGGAGCTGCACAGGGGTAAAAACAAAGATTATTGCCAACAAACCCCTTAGATGTGCATTATGAACTGAATATAATATTCTCTGCATCATCTGGTGAGTCTTAGTCGAAGATCTGAGTCCAAGACAGATGGTGTTAAAACACCTAAGGAGTCTGCCCAATGTAGACAGAATACCTCCACGATAAATCTAACCATTGCATGGCTCTAAAATGCTTTGAAGATAAGGGAAACACAAACGAGAATATTTGCACTAAAAGAAGTAGCTTCCAATATATCAGTTTTTCTTAGGTCCCTAGAAAAGGCGGGTGCTGCACTTAAAGCACTCTCTCAGCACCTGAATGTGAACAGTCATCATTTAGCATTCACCACTGTACTGCAAACTGTGGCAATAAAACTATGGTTTCTTGGCAGTTTTGTTCCCAGAGCCAAGGGCTTTCCTGAACATAAAGCTGCCTGTAATCCTTTTGATACTCCTTAAATTGTGCAATAGGGAAGTTTCTTCCTTTTCTGGGAGAAGAGGTCAGCAGTGATCCTGTCCCATCCCATCCTCCTTCTCCAGGTGAGCTACCAGATCCCCAGGAAGCCATATATTACTGAAGACCTCTGGATCCAGCTCTTCTATTGCCTAGCAGAGGTAAGAACCACGGTCTGAATTTATAGTAGTGTATTTCAAGTTTAATTTTCTACAGTGTGTATGGATCAG
>NW_008681190.1:0-6757 GCF_000695815.1 Acanthisitta chloris | reverse complement strand
CCCCAGAGCAATGTCAATGCTGCAATTCACTACTCTCAAATAAGGGGCAGCATTTATAGAGTTATTTCCAGTGCTATTTCCAGATGACTTCTGTAATTTCCAGGACCACCTATTTCTTGTGGTCTGGTGGCACAGGCGGAGAGGTGGATTCATGGTGGTGGTGATCAGATCGCTAGAGAAAACAGTGCAGGAAAAACTTATGCTGAAAATGCCAGTGTTGGGGCTTCTGATCCTGCATAACACTGCAGCCATGGACCTCTGCCAAGGATCAGCCATGGCAGCAGGAGACCAGATAACCCCTGGTGAATGGGCTTTGCTATTCTGTGAATAATTGCCCTCATATAAGCAGCATCTTTAACTGGGTCTTGAGCAACAGCAGTGTGAAACAGTCATTTGACTTTGATTCATCTGGGAACCAGGCATGTACAGGAGCACGGGAGAGATATTTTCCCTGCACATCAAGGCCCAGGAAGTACATTTGATTATATTCACTATATTTGGTGTGATTTCCTGCACTCAGATATTCAGCTGCAATTAGGTGGTTAGAGACTCATCATTAATCTTAACTCTGTGCTGCCTATCAATCTGTTTCCTTGCATAGCTTATGGCATTATTCTGAACATGCTGATGAGGAAATATCCCTGCTTTGGAGTGGTTGCTGGTGGCAGGGTCTCTATGTGCATTGCCTGTCAATATCTAAATCTCTTCTATTCGAGGCTCTTTAGAGCACTTGTCTCTCAAATGACAATTATTATGTCTCTTGTCTGATTCAGAGATCTCTCAAAACCCTGCTGAGTCCTGAAATTAGACCCCCCCAAATTGCTTGTTCCTCAATACCTGAACATATTCCTTTGAAATCTACGATTTCTTTGTTCTCACATTAGGATTTCTTAGAATGTTCAGATTCATTCAAGTTCCTTTTGAAACCCCCAGGATGGTTTCAGGGCTGTGATCTTAAGGATTGTTTTCAAATACTAGTAGGAACAAATTCATCCAAGACAGGAGCTACAACCCAATTCTTATGCTATACCATGCTGAAGATCACCATGGAAGACACAGGGAAATGATGGACAGAATCCAAGTAGTTTGTTTATTTCTGTCCATGCACAAACCACAGATAAATTTCAGTCTCAATACTTTCTCATTCAAATCCCATTTTTTCTCCTCTCTAGAGTCAGCATATATTTTTCCTGGTAGTAGAACTGTCCAATCACTGGAGATGCTGTTGTCACTCTTCTACTTCCAAAATTAAAGGCCTTCCTTAAAAAAAAGCAACTATTAGTCAGTCAGAGTATTGGATGTAGAGCAGAATGTGTTGTGAATGGAGAGATCAGATTTGGCAATTGGTGTTTTTGAAGTCTGTAGATCTACCTTGTAAGTTATACTCTCTTGTGGATGGAGAAGCTTTGAATAACACTGTAAAGCTGAGAATTTGGTGCAGTTTAACATAAATGAGCTCTGAAGTTTTCTTTCCCTGGTAGTATCTCTAGGACATCTCTTAAGCTTCCCTGAAGTTCAAACGTTTTTGTATCTCTGTTTAAACAAATGTGGGTTGTGCTCTATTATGTTTGTGTACAGATATGGAGAGATGGGAAACTGAGCTGAGTTTTTAATATTTTTTCCTCAGCTTCTTTGATTAGATACTGTGTTAATTGATTACAGTTGTCTCCTATGTATTGAAGTTGAAAAATACCCATATTAATAGCTCCATCACCTGTACAAAACACTGCCCCAACTTTAATTAACAAACTAAATCCTGTGGACCTCTACAGTATAAGAAATATGAAAAAAAATGTTTCAGACAAGTAAATGCATATGCATTTCCTGTGATAAGCATTTCCTGTTACTTTGGCAATAGCCAGATTTATTACAAATGCTATAAATATATTATGGAAAATAAATAGTTGGAAGAGAACAACACAAAACGAGCCATTAGCCTTGGTGCATCCAACAATGTTGTAAGAAAAGAGTTTTAGGAAAGGATCAGAGACCCTTCACTGTCTAAATTCTCTGCTGTGCTTTACTTTTCACTGCTGGCTACAGAGAAGCAAATCCAAATCAGTCACTGCATATCTTGCCTTGCTTTCATTTACATCTGGCATCAGGATGCAGCTGTACTTACTCTTCCAGAGTGAGACAAGGTCATATTCATCATTCCATGTTTAAATAATCCTTGTTTTTAGTCTCTTGTAGTATACATCCTACTAGACCATTAAACTATCATGTCTGTTGGGTTTCTATGAAATTTTTCATTTTTCCTGCAGCTGATGAAATGAATGACGATGATGTGCTTCTTACCAAAAGCATCTGTCATTTAAACTCCCACGCTTCCCTGAGCTTTCAGTACTGTTAAAAGTCAACTTAATGC
The DNA here is from genome assembly GCF_000695815.1 of Acanthisitta chloris. Taxonomy (NCBI): domain Eukaryota; kingdom Metazoa; phylum Chordata; class Aves; order Passeriformes; family Acanthisittidae; genus Acanthisitta; species Acanthisitta chloris. Next base: position 4,389 of record NW_008681190.1, on the reverse strand, counting down.
CTTTCCCCCTTCGGTTCATTCAGACTGACAATTGGAGTCCAAAGGGTTCCTCCAGGTATGTGTTATCTGAGTTAATATCTGGACTGCTTTGCCAGAAGTTGTGTCCCCTAGAGTTCAGGCTTTATGGTAATCTGGGCCAATTCTATGCATTTATGGAAAAGCAGACAAAAGTTTTTCTATTAGCTCCTAGGGAAAAGTACTTACTGAGCATCAAAGCTGGGAAATTGTGCTTTATGAAATCGTGTTTTATCTGTCTTGCCCTTTTTTTGAGAACTGCAGAGATATTAAACACAAAACTCTTTAGTTTTAGGGGTTTTTTAGTTTTCTAGCTCCATGGTGGAATTCACGTAATTGAATGAGTATGAAACAGGTTTAGATTGGCCAATTCTTATAAAACCTAAAAGACTAAGGTGTCATCTGTGAACTAATGGTGGCATTTAGAATGCTAGTAATTCTATTTTGTAGTATCCAGATGATTACCAAAGCTGGGGAAACCCATGGGAAAAGACTGTCTGCCTGGGAAAGGTGGAACTGACAGTTGTTGGCAGGGTTTTTTTCCAGTGTTGCTTCATAGCCCTCAAACAATTGCCTTACCAGAAGCTTTCAGCAGTTAATTATGTTTTTCTTGGTGTGGTTTCGTTTGGTTTTGGGGTTTTTTGGTTTTTTTTTTTCCTCTCTTGATGTCATATTTTGTCTCCTGATGGCTCCTATAGGGATAATACAGGGACCTTTCAGTGGAAGGTGACACTTTGGCAAAGATTGAGAGGGATGAAGTTGATTCATGCTAATAGACTATAATAATTAATGGCATTAAAAACTGAAATAAGCATGTTCAGCCTTTATTGTGTCTTGATCCAAAGGACCTACTTAACCATTTCTCACCTAAGTCAGGGTGTCAGGACATTTGACAGATGGGATGGTTGTGGTAAGTACTGAGCATCACTCAGGAAGCAGAGGGAGATGCTGGTTTTCCAGAAGAGACTGCCATAGAACTTTTGATTGACTCTTAAAAATTACAATCTTTGTCACTAAAAGGAATCCCAGGAGGACAACAGCTACTTGCTTAAGTATAGTTTGTACAGTTTCATTCTCTGTGTGTCTGTGTTTATGTCTTATACTTCTGAGTGTATTAGCCAAATTCAGTTAATAAGAAGAAGGGGCCCAGGACAGTAGGACTTGGAATAATTCAGTTCCCATAAGGTTTTTGGGCATATACAGGTTGTGTCAAAGTAAAAGCTAAGCACACTGGGAAATTGTATTTGTCCCATAGTTGTACATCACTTTTAGGACAGTCTCAAAAGAAATGAGGAGCCCATAGGAAATGCTTTTAAGTTTACATGTTGGAGGCTTAGAGTCATGTTAGCTTTCTGGTATGGGCCAAAGTCACTTTAGAGTGCTTCAATGGTGTAGCAATGCTTCTTGTGAGATTACTTGAATCACAGCTTTTCTGCATCGCCTACATTCCATCTCATAAAATATCACAAAAATGAAGTAAAGAAGTAGAGAGGTCTCCACTGGAGACATATCCATAAGATCAGAAACTGAGTACAGAGAGAGCAAACCCCACTATGCAACATTAAAATGAAATGCAGCACAGCCTAAGCAGGGTGAGTCATATTCTCAGTCCTTAAACTGCATTCGGGGGGATGTGTTGGTTATTGAGCACCCCCAGTCTGTCTGCAGTCATTATTATTTGTATACCCTGTGCTTGTACAAGCTCAGTTGTGGTTCATGATCCCACCAGTCTGCACTGTGCAGACCTGAAAAAAACCCAAACAGATTCCACCTTATGGAAAGAATACATTCTGCTGCATTTTTGTTTTCATTGTACATGTCACCGTTTCCTCATCTTTACTGCCTCCAGGGAAAAAAATGAAAATATTAAATGTCTCATCTTGGGCAAGAGAGAATAATTCAGAGAGATTTTTCACCTCAGTACAAGCCTTCAGAGTTGGTTCTTTGATGGTAAATAACAGTAGATACTTCAGGGTTTGCAAAAGGACACAGAGATTTTGACTGCTGATTGAAAATTTAACTGAGAACATCTTCTCCAGCATAGGTGGATTTCAGAGGAGCCATGGAATGAAGCTGGAGAGAATTCATCTGCTCTCCCTATAGATAGGAGTAGGGGAAGTCCTGGGGCTGAGCTTTCCACTGACCCTCCCAGAGGCTGTGAAACTCTGGTATATAGCAATCAAAAAGCAAACCAGGTGCTGAAATTGCAGCAAACCTGCCATAATGACTGTATGCTGGCAGTTCCCATAGTGAATGATGGCTTTATTTTGCTACAGAAAGTGCTTTAGCAAAGCTGTGCAGTGTGGCTGAGGGTGAGCATGGCCCTCTAACAGAACTGCAGTCGGTGGCTATCCAAGGGACACAAGGGGACCCAGACAGATTTAAGACTTGAGGGAGAAAAATTTGCTTCTTCCACCTACCTCATGACACAAGAACTCCTGATTGAGAAGAGCTGTGACATGCTGGGAGAGGCCTTTTATTTTTCCTCATAATTAGCTCAGTTTTTGTCTGCCAAGACCTGGCATTCTGGTGCTGAAAATGTCGAGGCATTTCTTACGTTCTTCAGTATAAGAAACCACAAGCAACAAACCCAGCCATCAGCCAGTCTTTTGTCATTATGCAGCATTATGAAAATCATTTCTCCATTTCAATAGGCCAATGGTGCCATTGATTGTACTATTCTCTGGCAGTCGGCGCCAGACTTATGATCCTTTAAACCACATAAAGATTATCTTGGTTTCCTTTCAGCCGTGTGATTTCTTTCTTGCCTCTCACTGCAAAAACACATTTGGGACTACCTGGCTTTCTACCTTCAAGTATCCTATCAGGCTTGTTTTTGTAGGAACTCAAGACATTCTTTTGTTGTGGCAGTGAACAACAGGGCTTCAAATGGCTAAGATGAAGCAAGAAAATCTCCTAAAAAATGCAAAATGTCACTCTTTACTGTAATGCTGCACCCTGCTCTAGATGTAATGAAGGTGGGCCATTCCTCTTTGCTGGAGGTTTCAGGGATCTTGCAGCAGAGTCCTTGGGGCTTTGCTGTGGTTAAGCAAATGCGTTACTGCCAAAGGGCAATAAAATTAAAGAAGTCAATAGCAAGTAATGATAACCGTTTATCTTCTTTGAGGCCTACAAAGCAAATAAAACTGAAATTATCTTCAAGCAGGCACCAAATAGAGTTTGTGCAATAAAGCTCCTTGTGGATCCCAAATCAACCTAACATCTCTTCCAAGCTGGAACAGCAAGAGCCTGGATTTCACTTGGTTATGTGGCATAATATACCAGATTTAGAACTGTGTAACCCAGTTCAGACAAACAAACTATGGAAAGCAATTAAAAATATGGCCTAATCCAAGGATTTAAAACCTATCCTTGAATTTAAGCACATTGCAAAATCGTTAGTTTCCCCTGTTTTAGTTGTTGGGTGCTGGGAACTCTGGAGTATCTCACAATGGCAAATAGTGAATAAGACAATTTTCTTGAATTGGTGCCTGAAACTACTAGGTCTGTGAGCACTCCCAGGAAACCCATCCAAGGATTGATTTGAGAATCAGCACATCATGAGACCCTCTGGGAACCTTCCTTCAGTCCTTCATAGATTGTAAGGCTCCAGGCAGCTGAATGTAAGTCATTAAAGCTCCTTATTCTATCCATTAGTACACTCATTAATATTTCTGAGTAACTTGGGACACAACATTTCTCATGACAAGATTAGAAAAGTTTTCTCTTCCATCTAATTTTGACCTAGAGACAGCTGTAAGGACCAAAAGCTCACTACTGAGTGGAAGAAAAACTTTTTTTTATAAAATATTTTTGCAGAATCTGTTCTGGGAAAAGCAGTAGAGGCATTTTACTTTAGAGATTAAAATCTTCCATGAAGTTATTGAAAGTAGGGTTATTTAACTTTTGTCATTGGGCTCAGTGCTCCAGTCTGGAGCTTATTGAACTACTAACAGTAAAACAATGAACTTTTCACAGCAGGTCTCAAAAGGAAAAACAAAGAAATACAAATAAAAACTTCTTCTGAGACCTTAGGAACTGGATAAACATGCTGCTAAATTGTTCATATGCTCTAGAGATGGGTGCCATTAGAAGAAAGCCAACTTAAACAATTGCTTTTGTGTAGAAAACCCCAATTGCAGAATCACAGAATGTTTGAGGTAGAAGGGACCTCTGGAGGTCTTCCTGTCCTCCCCTTGCTCAAGCAGGGCCTGCTAGAAATGGTTGCCCAGGACCATGTCCAGATAACTTCTTAATATCTCCAAGGTGGGATCCAAGTTTTTGTCCATTGCATGTGTATATTCATACACACATAGACATATTAATATACATTTTAAACTTGTATGAATATAGATTGCATCAGCATATTTATAT